>NW_004949126.1:1677573-1714670 GCF_000317375.1 Microtus ochrogaster | reverse complement strand
ACACACACACACACTCATGCCATCCAGCATCCAGCAGGGCCACCACTGCAGTGCAGTGCTCTGAAAGCAGAAACACTTCAAGCTCTGGTCAGCGTATTATCAGGTGGGTTAGTTTGGAGTCCAGATGTCGTTAAGCAGAACACCAAGGCCTGAGCATCCCCATCCTACATCCTCACTCACATCTGGCCACATGTGGATTAGAGGCCAAAGTGTCCCTGCCTGCAAGCATACTGTTTCCTTTAAAACTGGTAGCATTAAGCTGATTTTGACAGCCTTCCTTCCTCTGTCTGTTTCTTCCATTGTGAGTGGCGAGTGCAGCCCAAGAAATGACAGGAGTTTTCCAGTTAAAGGAGTGGGTGTTTTGTTTTTTAACTTTCTCTTTGGTAACTTGCTTGTTTGGGTTAAGAGAGTGTTTAGCCACTAAATAAAACTTCCCGTGTGATACGTTTTAAATTCTGTGGCTCATGAAGGGGATGCCGTTCAGCAATGGCCATTTTCTCTAAACTGTTGCTTACCAAGGGGCTGTGACTGCATAAGCTTATTCTCGGGACTTAGGATTTCACATCCGCTCCAGATTACTGTCATTTGCTCTAAAGACCATTTTTATAGTCCTTTTAGATTAGTGTCATCTGTACTAAGGTGTGATCATCCGAGAAAAATGGCACACATAGAAAGGATTTGGGGTTGGGGCAGGGAGCATTTTATAAGGTAAGGTGGATTCTGACTAGTCCGACCTCACTTCTGTCTCACATTGCCGCCTTGTGATAAGTGGTTGTGTTTTTCTGTCCTTTTCCACCTTTGTGAATGTAACCATCCTGCAAAAGTACCTTCTGGTTCTCTTTGCCTTCCTAGCCAACCGTGATTCATTGACATTGGCTGTACAGTAAGTCAGCCGCTATTATAGTACCATGAGTCATGGAGGCTTCTGACTCTCGTTTACTCTGGAGGAAGGAGTGCACAGCTTGCCTCTCAGGGGAGTTAAGATTCACACCGCTTTCGAGCCGCTCTCTGAATCATATAACATGAAGAGCTGACGTGATTATTCCTAATTGACATGGGGTTTGACAGACAGTTCTAGTATTTGGTTCTACCTTCACAGTTAATGACATCCAGGCTTCGAGAAGCCAGTAGATTCCGTTTCTCTGACACTGTAATATATCATTAGAGCACAATATCATGCAGAGAATGTAGTTACGTCCCCAGTGAATTCATAAAGCGCTGCTCAGAAGGGTCTGCCTGCTGATCCGAGCCTGTGGGTCCCAATTCTATATTCTCCATTGTGTCTTTTCCTTTTCTTCTCTGTCTTTCTACAAAAACACAGGTTTTAGGATTCATTTATTCGGTAAATTTCTATTGAGAAATTCCATCCGAAGAGATAGTGAGGCCGTGATAGATATAGCCTTTGTCTTCACCAGCCTTCCAGCTGAGTGTAGGGGTGGAGGGACCTGGTCCAGTCCTCCACCTGCCCCTGCATATAAAGTTTTATTGAACATAATCACCCCCATTTATTTACCTAGCATTTGTAACAGCTTTCACACTGCAATAACTTGAATAGCTGTAAGGGAGACCTTGTAGTTTGCAAAATAATAATTTAAAAAAAAAGGTACTGTTTGACTCTTGGATAAACTCAGCCAGGCCCTGCTTCTTAGGTAATAATAGAGACGTTCCATGAATGCAGCCTGGGGTGTAGAAAAGCCTTGTCGATACGTTAGAGAATGTCTGCTGAGCGACATGGTAAAATGGAAGCAACCAAAGCTAATACCTTTATAATTGATTTCAGGAAAATCTGTCCGGCTGTTGGGAAGGAACGATGATGAGGGGAGACGGGTGCCTGCATGAAGAGGGGGGGCATGAGGGTGACATGGGGCTCAGCCTCACCAGTCAGGGTGCGGATTTGAATTGCACTCAGTACGGATTCTGTTCTCAGGTAGTTTAGTCAGCTCCTCCTGTGTGATCATGATCATCCCTGCTCACGAGATGACACAGGCTCACGTATGAGAAGCGTGTGGAACACAGTGTGCACAGTCATCACTGATACTACTATCGGAATAATATTTCCTAAAGGGGACTGGTCAAAATTCAGTAAGTCACAGCGAGGAAAGTGAAAGCCGTAAAATCCAAGAGCTACCCAGATGACAGACCTGGCAGAAGATCACGAGGGACTGAGTGTCAGGAAAACAGATAAAAACAAGACAGTACGTTGACATGAGTTGTGGCTTCAGACTTCATGGGCCTGAGAGAGGGCGGGCAACCCGTGGAATGAAATAGAAAAGACAGCGATGTCATGGGAGGCAAGTGACTGGTCTATTGGGCGTGTGTTTAGTGGAGAAAACGGAGATAAGTGGATAAGGTTTGGGAAACAGTAGTGTACGAGAGCTGAAAGTCAGAAGTGTGGCGTGGCCTGGGGAATAAACAGAAGCAAAACATCAGCGTAAAACTGGTTAGAGAGCTTGGGAGGAAGTGAGGTTACCAGGGACAAAGAGAGAACATCCTTCTTATAGAGCCTGAAAATTGCTAACAGCTTGAAACTTACAAAGAACCATTGAGTCAAAGGAAAGAGCAAAATGCCTGTTAGTGGAGTGTGCACATGGAGTTAGAATCCATCTCAAATCCATTTCATGTGCTGTTCCATTCTGTTCTGACACTGCTTCTTCCTAAGAGACGTTAGGTAAGTGTCTTAGTTGGGGTTCCTTTGGCTGTGAAGGGACACCATGATCACAGTAACTCTTATAAAGGAAAACATTTAACTGGGGTGGCTTGTTTGCAGTTTACAACTTCAGTCCTTTATCATCATGATGGGGAGCGTGGCGGTTTACAAGGCAGACATGGTGCTGTCTACATCTTGATCAGAAGGCAACAAGAGCTGGTCTGTGACACTGGGTGGTATCTTGAGCATAGGAGACCTCAAAGTCTGCCCCCATGGTGACACACTTCTTTCAGCAAGGCCACACCTCCTAATAGTGCCACTCCCTATGAGATTATGGGGACCAATTCTATTGCCCACAGTAAGTTGGTGGCAGCATGGCTCTGCAGACCTCTCGTCCATATCCAGTACCGTTTCCTTCCCCAGCTTTTAGCAGTTCTCACACCACCAATACGAAAAATCGAAGGGAGAGAACGCCTGCCTTCTCCTTGTTAAATTTGGTTCCATGTCAGAAACGTTGTTCTCACACCTTACAGTGTTTTCTAGTGATTTCTGTTTTGACTCATCTACAATACTGCATGCGTTTGGACAAAGTCAAGAAACAGATTAGAGAAAGCGGCAGGCACTCCCCCATCACACCGGGGCTTCAATGTTTGCCCCTCTATGACAGGATCGCTCATACTTAGGATGCATTCTTCTGATGACTGGCTGATCCTGAGGTCCTCTCCAGTCCTTCGTGAACATTTTTGGCAAGATGGCCTTCTAGTTATTTACTGTTCTAAGTTTTATGTAAAGTAGTGAGCTTCATTGTGGCATTTCCGTGCATCTTCATGCGTGTGTAAGAGATCTTTTATTTCACTTGTTCCCCTTTCCCGCTGCCCTTCTGGGGCCCCTGCCACCCTCTGGCTCGTTCTCTCCCCGCCCCCAAACTTCCCCTCTTCCGTTCTCTTTTTCCATTGCCCTTTCTTTTTCTAGTTGTTTGCGGCTGACGTTATTAGGGCTCAAAAGTTAGATCCGAGCTAAGTCTCTCCTACACCGCCCTGGGGCTCAAAAGCCCTTTCTTCTGGAAGAAAGGCTTCACGTTAATACAGTCAAGCTCTATTGTACCTTATATTTCATGTTTCGGGAACAACTGTGTAAAAGTTTAGAGTGACCCCAAATGCTGACTGGTTTATTTCATCCAGTTCTCCGATTTTTTATCCTTTTGTTATCTTGGGGTCATTTTCTAATATATACAAAGGATTCTTATCCACTGAAATGGAAATTGTGTATAATAGGATACAATTGATTGCTGCCCTGTGTAAGCTAATCTTCTTGACATTTAGGTACTTGTTTGTTCTTTGGGTTTACCCTTGAATCTATTGTAACATGTTGCAGGTTCTTGTTAATGGAGTAACTAACAGCTGTGTTCCATGTTAATCGCTTGTTATATAAACACACATGTATGCTCATATGCATTTCTGGAGAAATTCGTAAGCAGCTGGTAGCTATGTTTGCCTCTACAGAAGGAAAGGCAGAAAGCCTCGCTTTTCCTCGTCTGCCTATTGGATCGGTAGCATATCGAATACTATGCTTTTACTCAAATAAACTGAGAATTTTTTAAAAAACTGATTTTGAATTCTCTAAAATCATTCCTTAGCCACTCCTTACCCATTCCCATCTGGAATAACTTACTACAGAAGTCTCTGTCTCTAATAAATAAATAAAAGTGGACAGCAGCCTAAACATCCCCATTGTACCTAGAGCTCTCGCGTATTCTTTAAAATCAAGTTTTAAACTTTAATTCTCAGGGTCATTCAGTTTAAAAATTTGAGGAGGGGTTGTGCTAGTTCTATTACTGACCTGCTAGGTGAGGGTGTCATTGAAGTGTGCGGTGACCTGGCAGACAAGCTGGCCTACTTTGCAGTTCACAGGATGCCTTGTGTCCTACCCAGCTGTGCTGGCCCCTTTGTCTCCCATGCCCAATTACGGCTAACACTCTGCCTTTAAGCCAGTAGCTCTTCAGAGTTCTCAGGCTTGGGTGCGTATTACAACCCAGGGTGCTTTCAAAACTCCACATGCCCAGACCAATTAAAACACAGTGCCCGGCAGCGGGCACTTTAGTATTCTTTAAGGTCCCCTGAGATGGTGCTAATGTTGAGAAACAGCACTCTGTGGAAAGAATGGCAGTGGCTTAGCAAGACATTAGCACATTGTACTTCAGAAGTGAAGAAAGCACTGAGCATCTCTGGCCAAAAGATTTATGTAGGTGAAGAGGGTCCAAACTGAAGATAGAGCACCACTTACTGAATATTCTTCCACGTCAGGCCTGTCTTTGCCATATGACCTGGACGTGGCAAAGTCAAATACAGAGAAGCTTTTAAAAAACATGGTGGCTTAGTTACAGTTATTTGGGTTTTGTTTGTTTCTGTAGCTAGTCAGCCAAACTCTGACTGAGTAGACAGTTCTGAATTGGGACCAAATGCATGAGTTTACCTTGTTCCTCTGCCATTTGGGGCACAAAGCCAGCTGGCTGATGGGTGACATCCATCTGATATCACTGCTACCATATGGCCGTATTGCTAACAAAAGGTTCTACTTGTCATATATCAGCTCACTGAAAAGCGCTGCTGTACCAAAGACCAATTAAGTGTCTGTCTCAATCACTGAGAAATCTTTTAAAGAGTGTTGAATTTATAAAGAGACAAGTAAAAAATGTGTTCATTTATTTTGAAATAATAAGGTGAGAAAATAGCCCGTTTGGGATCGTACTTCCCAATCTGAAAGATGTCTTGGAGTGTGCCATCCTGATTCACAGGATGTCCCGCTTGCGTTTCACAGTTTACAATGTTTGACCCTCACCGCAACCTTTTCTTGAACGTGGTAGTTTGTCTCTTGAATTCTGCTGTGGTTGGTGTGCTCTCGTGTACTCATTGTGTATCCCCTCCCTTTTGTATAGGAAGGCAGAGATGCCATTAACCCCATGCCTAAACGAGGAGGCAATGGATTAGCTCCCGGGGATGACAGATTCAAACCTGTGGTACCATGGCCTCATGTTGAAGGAGTAGAAGTGGACTTAGAGTCTATTAGAAGAAAAAACAAGGCCAAAAATGAACAGGAGCGTCATGCTGGAGGAGATTCCCAAAAAGACATAATACAGAGGCAGTTCCTCACATTTAAGCCTCAGACATTCACCTACCATGATCCTGTGCTACGCCCAGGGGTCCTGGGGAACTTTGAACCCAAAGAACCCGAGCCTCACGGAGTGGTTGGCGGCCCTGGAGAGAAAGCCAAGCCGTTGGTTCTGGGACCAGAATACAAGCAAGCAGTTCAAGCCAGCATTAAGGAGTTTGGATTTAACATGGTGGCAAGTGACATGATCTCACTGGACCGCAGCGTCAATGACTTACGCCAAGAAGAGTAAGCACATATCCTCTTCTTTCTAAACTTGGGGCAGCTACTGTTATTATAGAACCTTAGACTCAGGGAGGGTGTTAGGAATGAAGAAAATATCTGTGCCTTTGTTTCAGTAAAATAAAAGGACCTTTGTCAGGAGGAGGAGGTCTCTATTTTTATCATCATATTGAAGATATGAAGTATTAATTTCTGGGGTCTCCTACATTGGTGGTAGTCAAAACGTGGTCCCAAGACTACCATCAGTCTATGATATTTTGTTTCTGGTCCATAATAGAATAGTGAGCTTGCACCAGAATGAAAAGAAACTACTTAATAATTTGTCTATCGAATGGCAGAACTTTCTCTGTGTGTTTTCATTCTGGGACAAGAAAGCTCCTCTCGTGAAACAGTAGCAAATGCTGATGCTGCTTTGGCCATCTCATGTCCTTAATTGGATTTATGCTTCCCAGGACTTTCCCCCCAATACCGAAACGGAAATCCCAACAGTTGCATATATGCAAGAGGGGGTCCTCAGACAAAACAGTGGCCTACACTTTTAAACTCTTCGCGTGTTACGGTTTTTAAGTGAAGGATTTTCAGCTCTTAGCTTTTGATAGACAGTGCTTATTGAGTGAATTCAGAGCCTTCTCTTCTAGTTTATTCAATAATTGGTTCTACTACTGTGGGATCTAAGTAGCTTTCATGAGTGTGAATGCAAATTTAGTTCGCTGTGACTCGAAAACTCTTAAAAAGGAATTCCTGATGTGCTGTTACGGTAATCCTTGTTTTAAAAGGTTAACACAGCAGGCGCACACACCGCTGTATCCACCCACAGACACACACGTGTGGACCAGCTTTCTTTACGGCTGTGTGGCAACATTCCCAATATAGTACCATTCCTTGGATTTTGACATTCATACACTTGGTATTTAGACTGAGTAGTGATGAATGAAATATGAAAAACTGTGGAAATGGAGGAACGGCACTGTGATGGCGAGAGACACCCATCTTATACAGAGAACTGTCAGCATCTCATGGGGGTATGAAGGAAGACTCTTTGGACAATTTGTTCCAACTAGAGCCTGAGTCATAAGATTGCCAGATTTAACAACTCAGAATACAGTATATTTAGTTTAAGTCTGAATTTCACATGAATAATTAAAAACATTAGAATAAATTGTTGTCAACTATGGGCATAGGTTAAGGTTTTTTTGCTTATTTGAAATCTAAATTTAGCTAGGCATCCCATGGTTTATCTGGCAACCCTCCCAGTCAAGCATGAAGGTGGATGTTGCAAAGGTTGAACCTGCAGTGTAAATGCTCTTTAGTTCGGGTTACAGGGTCTGTAGGAAGCTTGAGTCTGTTTCCATTATCCGAACTTAGCTCTTATCCGTGTATTCCAGCGTTCTCTGTGTTCTTATGCCACGGCTGGAGGAAGGGTAGGGTGAGCAGACAGTGTCCATCGTTCTTGTCTTTCTCCTGCATGCCAGGACGTCCTAGTATTCTGGAGCTGCTAGAACAGTTCTCACATCCAGCCTGTGAAAGAGTTCTCACCTGTGTTTATAAAGCCTAAGGCTCAGAGTCGTATAAACTCAAGAAAGTGGCAAAGGTACGACTCAACCAGTAGGCATTTGTGTGTGGTCGTGTGTACTGAGTGTTAAAATACATGGTGTGAGACACCAGTGCAGCATAGTTAATTTCTGATATAAACACATGGTAAGAAAATCACATCAGACAGTTCACAGGAAAGAGGCTTTGGGTTGTCACCACCGAGGACATATCTGAGCGCTCTCAGAGCTATTTTTTCTATCTCCAGCCCCACAGTCCCTCTCCATCAACCTTGTTTCTCCTGAACTATTGCAGAAGCTTGCTAACTGCTCTGTTTCTTTTCTTTCCTTTTATGTTTTGTTTGTTTGGTTTTTGAGACGGGGTTTCTCTTTGTGACAAACCTGGCTGTCCTGGAACTCACTTTGTAGACCAGGCTGGCCTCATGGGATTAAAGGTGCATGCCACCACCACCCAGCTGCTCTCACTATTTCTGTTATTGCCTGTTATTCACACAGCAACCAGTGTGATCCTTTAGAAGCCCAAACAAGGTTATTCTGTGCCTTTCTATTGTAGTTGAAATACAAGTGCAAACTTGTAACTTGCAGCAGCTCTTGGTGTGACTCTGCCTTGCAGCCTCCTCTTGCTGCCCTGCCCCCGCCTGTGTGGGCCCTTCTCAAGACCTCTGTGTGCTGTCCTCCTGCCTGCCTTCTCCTTTTATCATGCTGGATCCTCCCGTTCTTTACATCATACTTAGTGGGACTTCTCTACCCTTGGCATCTAATTTCTTATGCCAAGTTCTGTTCTGTTCTTTCTCCATGACCACTTCGCTTATAGTACTCATCAGATCTCAAAATTAGATGCTGGCTGATATAGTGAATTAGCTCTCCTATCAGATGATAAGCTGAGATGGAGAACGTTTTCTTCACTAGGTACTTCCAGGTCTGCAGGACCAAGCTGGTAAATATCTTTTGAGTGAATGAATGAATGAATGAGTGAATGAATGAGTGAGTTCTACCAGTGTTCGGCCCCTGGCTTTATTACCAGACATGAGATCTTTGATCTGTCATTTACCTTCTCCAACTTTAGTTATTGATTCTTAACAGTAGGTTTGACAATACTGATCTCTCAGGGCTGGGATTAGAATTTAATGGCATAATAAGCCAAAGGTCTTTTCCTACAGTCCTGTTGATTAAAACCTCAAGTATTATTGGCTCATTTGACTGCTGTGGAGTTTTCCCACTACCTCATCATCACACTGGAGTGTCTTCAGTTACTTGTTTAACCTCAATATTCTCCATCACTCTTCAGGAGACATCACCATTGCCTGATCCATCTTCCTTCTATCTGCAATGTCCCTTCCTGTCCCTCTTCATGCCTTCCATAGGCCAGTTGTTTCCCACATTCTATTCTCTTCCACGTCTGCAGCAGAACCTAGAAATAACATGCTTTCTTTTCATCTGTCATTTCTATTAAGTATCGTCACTTCCCATCAAATAAATCTCTCTGACACGCTATCTTTGCATCTGCTCCTGAGACTTTTCCTTGAAGCTTTTTACTTATTAAGGATACCCCTTCTTTGAAAACATATTTCAAAAGACTCAATATAATTACCGTCAGAAACATCTTAACTGAATGCAATTTATTTTTAAGATTGAACTCCTTTACACACACACACATGTGCGCACATGCGCACACACAGTGTCAGAGCTGGGGAGATCAATCTGCAGGAAACAGAGCTCAGGTCCCTAACACTGGTGTGAAAGCCAAGCAGCTGTGGCAGCTTTGTCTGTAACCCCAGCACATCAAGGGCAGAGACGGGCAAGAGCAAGCAACTAGCCAGACTAGAGTTGGCGAGCTCTGGACTCACCAAGAGAGATCTTGCCTTCATCTTCCGTCGGTGATGGAGAGTGACGGAAGGGGACACTTAGTGGAAACTTCTAGGTTCCATGTAGACACGTGAACACCACATACATGCAAGAAACCAAAGAGAAAACCATAGCTTCTCTTCCTCTTTGAACACTGAAAACTCAATATAAAATAACAAACAATTTAGTCCATTTATGTTAAGTCAACTCTCTTAAGAGCATTCTCTGTCAGTTCTTTATGTTTTTACAAACAGCATGCGAACAGCATGCATATGGCACACACCACCCTCTTGCACCCCTTACAGAGAACGGGCTTCTTCATTCCGCCAGGGACTGTTGGATTGCCGGTGCCTGACAGCTGTTCCCTTGCCTGTGTCATTCACATAAGCAAGCCACCTGCAAAGCTTAGTGACCTGCTTTGGGTTGTTGGTCCAGCTGTGACATCTAACTCTGCGGTTAACTTGCTCATCCTTGTGGCTGTTCCCAAGCTGTCTCTGATGAATGTTCTGTACCCAAGCAGCCGGAGAGAGCTGCCCAGCTGCCAGCATGACTCATGGATGTAATGCTTTGAATTGCATTTGCTGGCTCAGTAATTTACTGGTTGTTGATAGCTTATTAAGAGCCTAACAGTATTTTGAGTGCACTGGAGCCTCCGTCTTTTTTTTTTTTTTTTAAAGACTTGAGCCAAGAATGACCTTTCTTGCCTTCTCATTTATTTTTAACAATGAAGTATAATGTTCAGCATGTCTTAACTGGTATGTATCTGGTATATCCAGTTAGCCGGCCAGGGGATCCAACAATGAGAAAATACAGCCTCTGTCCCCAAGAGGCTCACCATCTGTCTTCAGGGAGAAAGGAAGAATGTTGGAAAGTAAAAGAGCCGTCAGAAACATGTGAGCAAAGACAGGGTTCAGAACAGGCAGTGCTCACATGGAGAAAGGGCCTAGGATCCAGGGAGAGGACACTGGGGAAAACCCCGGAAGTGGGTAGAATGTTCCGAGGAAGAAGGTATGTTAAAACATCGCAAATGAGTGGCCAGGCTTGCTTGAATCATGTAGAAAATAACAGCAATAAACAAAGCTGGTGCTGTAGGTGCCATTGGCAGTTCGTAATTCCATTTACAAAGTTTGTCTTGAGTTTGGTAGTCAGAAGAAGGGTGATGCAGAGAACTTTAGAACTTCTAGACCCATGTCTAGGGTGGATCTGGAGCGGGGAGGGGACCAGTTAGGGGTTAGTGGTAGTAGAGTTGTAATCCCAGCAGAGGTTGGAAGAGACTCGGAAAGAATGGAAGACTCTTCCACTGGCAGGTGGTGGAGTGCAAGGAAGCGTCTAAGATAAACTCATGGCTTTCAGGCCCCAAAACAAAGAAACGGAGGCAGTTAGAGATAGATCAGCTAGAACAAGCTGCCTGCAGCCCGTTTGCCTAAACAAGTTTACTCCTCGGCTCTAGGGAATTCGTGCAGCCAGTTAGCAAGAGGAACGCATCTCTGCTAAGAAATGGAAAGTTCTACTTGTGGTTATAATAAATTATCTTCTAATGAAGTTTGGGATTTCTTTCCAGTACTGTGAACGGCTGATGCAGACACATGAAAAAAAAAAATTCTATCCTTTTTCTGTTCAAGAAGGCAACCGCTCAGAGGTAGAGCATCCAAGCTGGTTTTGTTTCAGATAAATGAATTAAATGTTTTGACTTGAGGAAATTCATCTCCTTCTAATATTTAACCTTGCCTCCCACTTCCACGCCTGTTGCATCTCAGTCTATAAAGCTATCTTAGTTGCACTGCGAAGTGTAATGATAAAGTGCTCTGAGAACGCTAAGAGCTGCAGAAAAGTTAATATGATTGTTAATAGCATTCTTGAGCTTTTCTGTGGGACACAGAGGAGCTTTGGAAATACAATGATCCCCATACCTTAGACATAAGAATTCTTCTCTTGCCAGATTTCAAAATATATACTGATTTTTATACTTGAATTTCTATTGAAGGTAAATTGTGGTCATGAGATTTTTCCCATTCTCTAGCCCCATTAAAAGTTCTCTTCTATCTGCTAGGTTTTCTAGGACACGTGATGTAGTTTGGGGAATGGTTAGTTTGAACAACGTCAACTATTTAAAGTGCTGTAGCTTTCTTTTTGAGTTGTAACCAGACTCCTGCATCTTCTTCCCTTGTGCTGGACTGTGGAATACCTGCATGCCCAGCCTTGTGCTGTTGTTTTTCATTTCCGTTTCTATTTATTATGACTCATAAGGTTCAACGAGAGCAAACTAAAATTTGGAGCCACTCATAAGAAATTAAAACATGCATTTTGAGTCACATATGTCACATACAGATACATATGGATGGATGGTTCATGTATATGAACACATATTTCTGTACTTTGCCCCAGTTTGTATTAGCGGAATATAAGATGGGTCTATATGAACATCTGAATAGATTCTGAGTCTATATCAGAATATATAATGCGTCTATACCAAGAACGATCTCTCTCGACTCTTTTCTCTAGTAAACTCCAAAATATGTCTCATTTGCAGATTTTAGTTTGTCAGTTTGTGATCTAATGTATAGCAAGCTCGCTAGAAAGTGGTTTTAGATGAGCGGCAGTGGGTTTTCCTTCTTTGAATCCAAAAGGTACTTTCTAACTAACTGCCTTGAAGTGTCTCGCTCTTGGAAACTTTCTGTGTGCTTAGGGATTTCCCAGGTTAACTTTAAAAGCTCTGCTTCTTTCTCCAGTAAATACACACGTAAAACTAGGAGACTCACAGGGACACACATTGTCCTCGGGACTTTCCCCAGCTGTGACCACAGAGCTGGTTTCTGTTTAAGGTTCTGGCTAACAGCAGGAGATATGTTTAAGCAAACTGTGGTTATTACAGAAATCAGAGGGTGGTCTCAAGTCACCCCCTTTTCCACACAGTGAAGACGGTACCAAGTCTACAGAGACTAGAAACTGTGGTAATATGTTTCTCAGAGCTCCTATCACCAGAGCACCAGAAATCTTAAATCCCCTTGCCCACTCCTGGCTCGCTTCCTCTTCTACTGCTGGGACCTCACTAGGTACACGAGCTTCTTCCCATTTGCTGCCGATGTCCAGGTTGCTGGTCCAAGTGAGCTGGCTCTGTGTCTTTGCAGCTCGTCTCTTCATCCCGGCCTCCCATCTTGCACATCATCCAGTGTGTCTGATGAAGAGTTGGGAATGCCCATTGCTCGGATTGGCTTTTCCCAACCCTCTGATCCCAGCCAGGAGTTTTTAGACTAGCTTTTCTAGAAAACAGTTGAAAATATTTATGGTATTTTTACTGGAGAGGCGGCCCAGCAGTTAAGAGCAATTGTTGTTCTTGCAGAAGACTCTGGTTAGGGTCCCAGCACCCACGTGGTGGCTAACCAACATGTGTAACTCCAGTCCCAGAGGATCCAACACCCTCTTCTGGTCTGCAGGGGCACTACACACATGTGCACAGACAGACCTGAAGGCAAAACGCACACATAAATCTTTTTAAAGCGTTGAAAAATGATGTGTGTTGGCATTACTAGGTATCTGCACCATCCCACTTCAGTGGCAGAATCTCAGGTAAACACTGCCTCTTTTTTCTTTCTTTTCTTGTTGGACTAAGTTCCCTAGTCTGCAGAGACACTTTGAGTATCAGGTGCCTGCTTGGTGACATGAGGACGGAGCTAGAGCCCCGGCACCCAGGTAACCGCTAGATATGCCCACACGTCTATAACTCCAAGTGCTGGGGTCCGAGAAAAAAGAAGCAGATCCCAGGGGCTTGTTGCCTGCTCAGGGAGCTGTGGGTTCAATGGGAGAGCCCGTTCCAAAACATAAGGTGGGCAGCAATAGAAGAAGATATCTGCCGTTGACCTCTGACCTCCACATGTACATTTACCTAACACCCACAAGGTTAAAAAGAAAACAGAATGTGTTTCCTGCCTATCAGAAACACCAGTGGGGTTCCTGAGGGATGCCTTTTGTGCCTTCCCTTTCTAAAACGTCTCCGACTAGGAGGGTGTCAATCTCTGCAAAGCGATTTGCCTTTGGCTTCTGCTCAAAGGTCACAATTCCTCGGGGAAAAGAACCGCTTCCGATAGATCCAGACATTCCAGCAGTGTGAAGGGCCGCTGTGTGGAAGCTCGAGGCAGATAGCAGCATGCAGGCCTGTCCTCTGTGGTTTAACATGGTTCCTCTGGGAACTCGCTCGCCCAGACTGGGAGCGGCAGCCAGAATCGTTAGACACAGCCTGTTTACAGTGTGCGATTCTCACTGTGTTGTTGGCTCTTGTGCGTTTTGGAAACAGGGAAGTGGCATCAAGTTGGTGCGGAGGACCTAGGGGTCCAGAGGTTTCCTCCTGAGGTTACCGTTTGGTGATCAGGGCCAGGCCCCTGGTGGTTTAAGAGGAGAACAGAGTGTATCTATGAAGATCTTAGGAAAAGAGACCTTACTTTTCATGTTGCCTTGTGGCTTCGACACCATTACATCTGGCAAGCTGTCGAGCTTTCTAGGGAAAGTACAGGTGCACCCAGGAAAGCTGAAAGGGAGTGATTGACGAGCAATGCTATCCGTAGATTGGGCTTAGCATTAAGGTAAGCCCTTAAGTACTCTGTACTAGAACCTAATGTCTCCCCTAATCTGCAGAACGTAGAACACAAGCCTGCGGGGATGGGCTGTGGTGTAAAGTACTGATGTCTGGGGATTGGAACTGGTGTTTGCTTTCCTTCAGGATTTGCTCCCCATAACTGGAAAATAAGGGGTTTTAGGTGGTCCAGTCCTATCTGTCTTATTTCCTCAAGTCCTAAGTTTTGAGTCATCTGATTTTATACTGGCTTACCTTAAATCTTTTCTTCCTGTCTTTGTCTTTGTTTATGAAAGGCTACCTGGGAATATTAAACACATCTTATCGGGAAGTACTTGGCCGTAAAGAACAGTCAAAGCCAGACCACTGGGCAGAGGGCGGTCGTATGGAGCAACTGTAAAAGGGGTGGGGGGGGGGCTTTTCCCACATCTGTCATTTATGGAAGTGACTCCCTGTCACGTGTAAGGGAAAGAAAGATTCCCCCACCACTGCATTTATTCTAGACACAGAGCTCTGTTTCTGGAAAACAAACAGCTCTCCCTGAGCAGGTATTGTCCTTGGGCGGTTTAGTGAGGGGCTCGCTATGGCAGGGGGCTGTAAAACCCTGTGCTGAGAGCCTGGCCCCCTTTGAGACATTGAAAAGGGGACAATTTGTCAAGGTAACGGTTGACTCAGATTAGAGTCAATTAGGATGCTTTCTCGGTCTCAAGACTAAGTGTGAGGCTGAATCCCAGGGGAAGGCAAGCTGCTGGGGAGAGCTGGAGGCAGACACAGCAGCACTCTTCTTCAGTGGGGATTGTGGGTGCAGTGGCACTTACAGGTGTGCGTGTCCCAAGTACGCTTTGAGTGAGTTAATTATCTTTGCTCACTGGAAGCTAAACGTGTAGAAGATGCTTGGTTAGAGCATCAGCAGGACTCTCATTTTGTCATTCCTGCGGTGTATAAAGCAAATGTGCTAAAAGGTTAAAAAAAAAAAAAACCAAAAACTCAGCACCAAAGCCTAGCTAATCACACAAGTTACAGTCATATAAATACCATACTTTAATTACATCTCAGCCATACCTTTTAGTGTGTCACAGGAAAATGGCCCATAGCTATTTCCTCCTCGTTGAATACTGTGGGAGATTCCATCTTCAGAATGTAGCTAGCTTGCGGGAGGAAAAAAAAATTCACAGTTTTAATGACCCCAGTAACTTATTTTAGAGTGAGCACTGCCGTTTCAATCAGAGGGGAAAATATCTGTTCCAAATAGAAAGTCCCAGTGAGAAAATCAAATACGAGGATAAAGGGCTCTGGAGAAAGATTTGAGGGTCCCAACTCCACATTTGCTCCTGACGCCCTGGAGAGGCACAGCTGTGAAGAGTTGTGAGTCCTCACTGAACGGAGAGGGCGCCTCAGCGGGCTCGCCTTCCTGCGAGGCAGGAGCGCCCCCCAGAGCCCAGCACTACTGATCTGCCGGCCCTCGGCCTCCTCCAAAGATCTTTTCCCTGGAATGAGAGGGCGCCCGGTGGGGTGAGGCTGAAGAAAGAGCCTCGCAGAAGGCTTTTTGCAAAGCACAGTGATTAAAGAAAGCACCAGTAGGTTTTCGAAAACTAAGTCTAGTTTAATCGGTTTCTCTATGCGCTCCTTACTAACAATTAGAATAACACAAGATTTCCTTTTATTACCAATTTCTGAACCTCAGAAAATTTAATTAACTACTATAACTATTGCATTATAACCACACTACACAAAAATCCTATTTCTGTTTTTTCAAGTTGTTATCATCGTAGAGATAGGGTCTGTTTTTGTTTCCCATGTAACTTCCGACTTTGGATCCTCCTGCCTCAGCCTATTTTAGTTTATTGATAAAGAGCTTGGTGTTACGTTGTGAAGAGCCTTTGCAAAGAAGCCATTGGCCTGCCGCTATGAAATCCTGTCTCTACACTGATGACATAGGAGTTGTGGCCGCCAGCATTGATATTCTTAGGACAGAAATGGCTTTAAGTGGCATAATGAAGTTGTTGGCCATTGTCATTAATAATTAAGATGAAATTCGTGAAGGCAACCAGGGTTCACCTACAGGATTCAGAGCTCACTCAGCCTTTTGTCACTTGGGCACTTTATTATAATAGCTAATAATACACACACACACACACACACACACACACACACACACACACTATAATAGCTAATGTTTGCTAGTGATTGCTTTTGGAAATTTAGCAAGATAACTAAAAGTTATCCATAGTTCCTGAAGTCTAGAGACAGCAGTAGGGTAAATATCAATATGATGTAAGTATTTATATGATGCCAACTTTTTATGAGACATTATTTCTGTGACCTAAATTCTAAACTTTCAATTCACGGGCTCAGGACCCTGTGTAACTTATACAAGGCTTTCTCTTTTTAGCAAATTACTGAACATAAAAGGGAATACATTTTGCCATAGGTAGTATAGATAGACAGAAAATAATTTACGTTTTTTAAACTAATCTTAGCACCAGATTTTCAACAGGAAATTTTTATCTTCTTCTTCTCTTTTCGTCCCAAGCAATGTTTTGATTTCCAAAGGAAAACATTTGTTGTACAGTTCCCAAGTAGGAAGGTAGCAGGGGCTGCCGTCCCAGACACAATGCTGTAGCACAAAGCTAGCCCTGCGAGGTGGTGAAGTCATCCCTGCCCCCTCGGTGGCCACCACAGAGTAAGATACGTGGTGCAAACACCTTGTGCATTGTGGATCAGGCTTGTTAAGGTAGAGTGCGTTATTTCCCAGAGATCTGCTTTGAACCCCAGTTTCCTTATTTGTAAAAGGGGGAAGCTGTAGGCATGTTCTGACTCAGTTTCATCCACAGGATCCTCTGGTTCCCCTCTGTAACAGTCCTTTTAGACACCTCTGGGCTTCCATTCTTGTCCTCTCCTTGGAACCCTTGCTACTTAACCCAGTCTAGAAATTACTGCCTAGATGGTCTTCAGAACTCTCTCCTGTATCAAAATGAACTCACCTCCCTGTGTTCACATTCTCCCTTAGCTTTTCTGCCACAATCCTCTAGATTCTGAAGCTGAGGAAACAGCAAGCAAGCAGCTTGTGTTCGGCTGTAAATTGCTCAAGGTTGCTACAGCGCCTTCTCTCTCAGTGTTGTCTTTTCCTGTATTCTCAGAGGTCTGAGGGCGGCTGGCAGCAGCCGGCCCCTGGGCCGCTGCCAGCTATCACAGCTCTTGTTGGAAAGCAGCAGCGGCTGCCGAGGCTGGTAAGTAGGCTAGGCAGCATCCGAGCAGAGGCACGCACTGTGTTCTACCCAGCACATTAGCAATCCGCGCTCATTGGGCAGAACTTGCACTCGGTGCCCAGCCACTCAGCACTGTGTCCAGTCTGGCAGAGAAAGTGTCAGTTTGGCAGCAGAGAGACCAGGCTGACCCTTTAGTTTCCCCAAAGTAGGCAAGGGATCAGGCTGGATTAGCTAAGAAGACAGTCAGTCACTGGTTGCAGTTACCAAGCTCAACCCTGCCTGCTTTCCTAAGATACAGCCCTGTTAGGAAAACCTTTGTGTGTGCCAGCTCGCAGGATGGAGGAAGACCCCTTTGCTCTGTAAGTGAAAAAAGGGAATGATTATCTCTCCGTTTTCCTTGTCCAGCAGCCTCCGCTGTCTGGTGAACATTTGTCACGGTCTTCTACCATGCATTTGTACATTCCTGATTTTTAGGGCGTAAGAACTAATTCGCTGTGCCGAGAGGGGTCATCATCCCTTATGTTTCCTGTGTTTAAGCCTTATCGGTCTTCCCTGCGTGGTGTCAGCCTGTGACATGGTTTGCAGACTGCCTAGCATACACAAAGTGCCCAAGGAGACCAGCTCTTGATAGCAGTGCAGGTGGTGTAAGGCTGCTTACTTTCTGGCTCGCTCTCCTTTTTCCTCCTCTTCTCCAGCAATATGATAGGGCCTTGAATTCCTTCCATGCTCCTATTCCTAGGGCCTTCTGTTTGGTTTGTTGCCTTTTTCTGTCTTCTTCCTCTGAGTCCACATCTTTGCTTCCATTCCGCTCCTCAAATGCCCCAGATCATACTGACGAGACTCGATCAGAACTGTGCAGAAGAATCAATGTCACTCAGTGGCTTTCGGTGGGAATGGCCTGGGCACTTTAAGAACATTGCTCATAGTATCTTCCCTATGAATCTATGGATTCATAGAAGTTTAGAGGCAAAGGTGACCAAGAAATCTCTCCATGTTCCTTCCTCATTTTGAGCACAGGGAATCTCCAAGTGACCACCAAAGAGTAGGTGGCTGCCCAGGGAGAATCCAGATGTTCTCGGAACTTTCACTACATCTGCTGCCCCCCACACACACAAAAAAAGAGGAAAGGCTGTTTATGACGGTAGTTTCATGTGCAGTATTTGTGGCACGTTCACAAAGCACTTCTATAGTAATAAAATGGAGGAACAGTGAAGATGGGGGAAATATCAAGAGGCTCAGTGCGTAAAAGCACTTGCCACCAAGCCTGGTGATCTGAGTTTTATCCCTCGGAGGTACATGGTATAAGGGAAGAGCCAACTCCCGCAGTTGTTCCCTGACCACACACTCACATGCGTGCCCCCCCTCCCCGTGCACACATGCATCATCCACTCACAATGCAAAGGGAAAGCAAACGCAATGAAAATGTTCTAAAAGCATTACAAGATTATGTAGGAAGATGCTGCGTGACCCGTTGCTTTGGATGCTAATGTAAGAAATAAGTTTAAATTTTTTTAACATCAAAGCAAAGTAAGTATGATATCAGTCCCACCTGACTTAAAGTGTGGACATAAAAATAAAATTCCAGTTGTAGGTTTAGGGCTTCTGCTTAAACATAAGGCAGAGAACTCAAACCAAGAAGAGAACAGAAAAGTTCCCCAGGAGCAGAGCACTGAGGGACTGGGCCAACATAACCATCATGTCACGCCTGTCCCCGAGACCCCAGATTCTTAGCTGTGGGTCACATATGGGGCCACATAACTAAGTACAGGAGTTGTGAAAATTTTGGCAGTAGCAAAAAAAAAAAAGTTCTGAATGTGCAGTACCCAAAAATTAATTCAGAACTAGTCAATGCAGATTGAGCCCCAAGTGTTTCTGTAGACAGAAACATTCTGTATCGTGGGACTTCTCTGCAGCCCTGGCTCTGGGCGTACAGTCTGTCCATGGAGCGTTGTACACGCCATTTTGCAGTGTAGGGCCCACAGAGGCTGTCTGGAACACCTCAGCTGTTCCAGTGTATGATGTATACATGCATCATACGGTGTATGATGGATGACCTGTGTTTCACAATACATATGATGTTTTCTGCTTTCATAGAAACACAATTAAGCTGCAGGAAACAAAGCCAATATCTTTCTATTGTCATCCATCACCATGTAAGTATCAAGTTACTGGATGGATTGTGTCCAAATGTTTGATTTTTAAAATTGCTGCTTGGTGCTAGGAGCACCTCGTGGGGACCTAAGTTCGATTCCCAGGAACAGGGAAGAGAAACTTACTGTTTGGTTATGAGTAGCGGGTGAGTTTCATACGAAAAAGAAGTTCAGTAGACTTTTGTTTGGGGATTAGGATAGAATTTCCAACAGGCTTCTGCCATCCTGTGCTGCAGGCTTCTGTTAAGCAGCTTCCACAGCCTTGGCAACTGTAAAGTCAGGAGTAGGCGTGTGGAGCCAGGTACCTCCAGCCCCAGGACTGGGGAGGCAGAGGCGGGCAGATCCCTGGGAATAAAGAAAGCTGCAGAATCAGTCCCTGCCTTGAAACAAAACAGAACCTTTCAGAGCAGCAACGCTTTGCAGTAGAATACCACCTTAGCAAGTCTGAGCCTGAGAACAGGGGGCTTGGGGTTCACACACGGCAGAGTCCCATAGAGAGCTAAAGAGAGCAATCAGCCTGGCAGCCAGCATTTAGAGAGCTTTGATTTCCTCTTCTACCAAATATGGATCATAAATATTGCTCCCAAAGTTACTGTGAGGAATAAATGTAATAAAGACCTCAAACGGTGTCTGTCCCAGTAGGTAACAGGAGTCCCACTGGTTGGAAAACAGGATGGTTTCCTCCTGCGTCACAGAGCAGGAGTTCTTGCCTCTGAAAGACCCCCTCCTCCTCATTGTATGGCGCTCACCCTTTTCCTGGAGTGCGTTAGCCTCCTCATCCCGCTCAAGACGGAGAGAACACAGAGAGCCTTCGCGCCAGCAGAGGGTAAAAGATGCTTTTGCTTTTCTGTGTGAGAGATCAATCTCCACCTTGCATCACAGGGAATGAAGAAAATGCATCATGGGTGTAGGGCTTAGCATTTCAGTAATATTAAATAAATAGTTCTTAGTAAAGAACACCGTTGTCATTTCTGAATACCTAACCCTATAATCTAGCCCTGGAATTCTTTCGGCTAAGCATCTTTGTAGACTAACCTAGCATCTTGTGAAGAGGGCACATTGTCCTTGCAAGGGTAGGCTGTCATAAAACAGGCTAATTTCCCTCCGCCTGCCTCTTGGTTACTGCTGTTGCTAAGTGGCAAGGCCGCCCTCCTCATCTCTTGCTGTTCGTTTGACAGCTTCAGCTTGTAGGGCATTTTTATGCGTTGTGTCCTTAAATATTTCACTGAGTGTGCTTGGCCTGCCCTGACTTCTTTGAAATGAGTCTATTGACTACTCTCTGGCATTGTTTAGGTTTTTAGCAGAGCATACATTTAATTTTAATTGAAAAGATGTAACTCCATCTCTGTCTTTCACATCCTGCATGTAGAAACATTTGCCTGGGGAGTGGAAATCCGTTTGGCCAGCACTCTTCATCTTTTAGTGAACAGTCAAGAGTGGCAAATCCCATAGCTGACCCCCAACTCCCGTTCCTCCCTCAATACAATACGAGGAGTTGAACCCAGAGCCTTGCTTATAGTAAGAATGTGGCCCCACCTCCCAATACATGGTTTTTACTAAGTTGCCTAAACTGGCTTTCGTCTTGCTATGTAACCAAGATGAATTTTCAATGGACAATTCTCCTGCCTCAGCCTCCCAAATATCTGGGATTGCAGGGCTTCGCCACCTAGTTTGGCTTTCTAGCTGACTTTTTAATAACTATCTCTATGGATGAAATGTCATGTCTGTTCCCTGCATTTTGATGTGTAATCAGTTCATCACAGGGCTGCTCTATAGTGACAATACTGTCTTCCAATACTGAGCTATTGCTCTAAGGGGTCATAGTTAGGGTTTTATTGTTGTGCAGAGACACCGTGGCCATAGCAGCTCTTACAAAGGAAAGCATTTAATTGGATCTGGCTTACTGTTCGGAGATTTAGTTCATCATCGTCATGGCGAGAAACATGGAGGCATGCAGGCAGACCTAGTGCTGGAGAGATAATGAAGTGTTCTACATCTTGATCCACAGGCAGTAGCAACCACGCTGGGCATAGTTGGAGCTTGTGAGACCTCAAAGCCCACCTCCATAGTGACACACTTCCATCAACAAGGCCACACCTCCTAATAGTCTATTCAAACTATTCAAGCATTCAAACACATGAGTCTCTGGGGGCCATTCCTATTCAGATCACCTCACAAGAGGAAAATACAGGGTTAGGCTTTGCAAACTCCTGGCCACAACATTTTTTCAATACTTAATTTTATTTTATGTATGTGACTGCTTTAAAACACCTCCCACTCCTTCTTTGTATACTATTGAGTATTTGACAGAAACCATGGCCATGGGGCCGTAACTCATGCCTACACAAACCTTATGGAACAGGATTTTCTTCTGTAAGGCTCAGCATGGTGTCTTTGTGCTTCAAAACGCTAGATAGCACTTTGGTATTACACTTGGGGCCATTTTAAACAACAAAATCCTCAACAAAAAGTATAAAAAGGAGAACAATGGGGCGTTAAATAGTCTGCACAAGGATACATTCTCTGTACAAAAGCAGAAACAATGAGAGCATCATCTTGCTAGCCTGTCAGATAGCTACAGGTTCCGTCCTCATTGTGGACAAAGGCTGAAAATAAAGATCCACTAAGATAATAAATATTTTTACTTGACATTTTGTGCCAAAATAAAATCTAATAATGACTTATAGAAATGTCAAGAACAAAAAAGCATAGAATATTAAAATTTTTCCGTAAGAAGAGCAGAAATAAATTGGCCTATGATGAAGATGATGTTACCCATATGTCATCTTTTTTCTCTACCCCACCCACCTTTCTTTGTTTTATCCCACCATCTCCTTTTACAGATGTTTCACTGCTAAAATGGGTTTAGGAGGAAGTTGGAGTCCTCCCAGACTGTGCTCCCCAGAGGCTGCTGCCGTCTGGGGCCTAAGCGATGGACACTGACAGATTTCTGCACTGTCTGGAATATCATTAGATTTTGTGTTGCAGTAGTCTCTGTTGATTAGCCTGCCCAGTCAGCCTTCCAGAGGTGCTGATGACTGTGTAAACATAGCAGTGCCCTCCCCCTCCCAGCACTGAGTCCATCACCTTTCCTCAACAGGTGGCTGCTCGAGTGAATCAGGCTTGGCCTCAAATGTGACACAGTTCAGCTGACCGTGAAATCTGGTCCTAGGGATGAGGAAAGTCTTATGGCTTGTGTAATATAGAGAACTTCATTCCTGGGGTGAACATATGTATTTTTGTTTTGTTTTTTATCCTATGACAGTAAGCCTTACAAGTGTGTATGCTCTCAGAGAAATGACTTAGCAGAGAGACATCAGCTTCAGGAAGTGGTCCATACAGTATTCAATGGATCCGACCAAATTACCCATCACTCTTTAAAAGCAAAAGGCCACATTGTGTGTTACAGGTGTTTAGGGAAATTACAATTTAGTAGAATTGATGTTCAGCATTGTGATGTCTTCAGTACGGAGGAAGCTTCCAAACTGATCTCTTTTCATGAAGGTTTTCGTGTGAATTATGACCACAAAGAGTAATGATGTGGCGCTCGCCCCAGTGGCCATCAGTGCCTGCCACAAGCAAGCTGGCTTTTGATGACTTGACTATGAGACAAGCATTCAGACAGCAGAGCACTGAGAAATCAATTAAATGCTTTTCATGAATACAGTTGCTTTAGTTACCACAACATTTTATCTACTTGCAGACATTTAAGGAATTTCAGACTTGCTTACCCATGACATATACATAATGGAGCCCATCCCAGTTGCTTCAGAATATTAAGGATTTCCAAGGTGTATGCAAGAGGTATAATTTTTCTGCTGCATGAAGTACTTTATTTCTAAAGTGGTGAAAACTAAGTAGAATTACTGGATAATATTTTAAACATTATAGTGGAACTCTAGTGCTGGCTTTCCAGATTAGATTTAGAGATCAGCAATGTTAGGACTGGCTGTAGGCAAATATCTCTTTCTCCAGAGTTCTGCTTTTGTTTTTCCTTTGTACATAAACACATTTATCTTTTTTTCTGGATGACCTGATCCTTACAGAAACAGCCTTCTTGGTGCTTGTGCTGTATGTAATGGATCTGTTGCATTAGTGCATTTATCTGCAAGGACTATAAATTACATGGATTTAGACAGACAACACTTTAAGCAATGAGTTATTACATGTTTAGTGGCTTCTCCAGTCTGTGCAGAGGCCATTAAGAAACCTAAATATGTATCAGTTGTCACATGCACATATCTTAATTTGCCAAATTCTGCATTATAAGTAACATCCATTTGCCATGAATGATTAGGAAGCAGGCCTAGAGGATTTATTCCCAGATGAGGTACAACTAAATACTGTGGACATTTATATCGTTGCTTAACAATCTGATGAGCAATTTCTCTTGTTAACTTAAATTGTTTTCTTAAACTTTAACTATATTGATGATATAAAGCATGTGTAAGGTATCTGGTGGAATTGGGGCCACTACTCCCCTTAAGAATTTCACTTAGTGGCTCAAGGCTAAAGTTCCATGTGGAACTTTAAATAAAGTCTGAGCCACTGAATATTTCCTAACAATCTTTGGAAATCATTCAGAGTCTGTAAGCTATCTTTTCTCATTTCCAATTTCTGAGGTTTAATTTCTTCAGGATATAACATATGACCTAAATACTTGAAAGGTGGATGCCTTTGCACTTTCTCTGGGGCGATAACTAACCCTTCATGCCCAAGACTCTGCTCATTTTTATGAGCAAGCAAGATGTCATCCATATAATGGATAATATAAACTTGTGGGAATTGATCTCTTACATTTTGTATAGCCTGAGCCACAAATTTCTGGCATAACGAAGCACTGTTTGCCATACCCTGAGGCAAGACACTCCAATGATATCTTCTCATTGGCTCTTTGAAATGAACTGATGGAATTCTAAATGTAAATCTGTGACAATCTTGTGGCACCAAAGGGATGATATAAAAACAATCATTTGAATCTAAAATATTTTTTCTTTTTGTTTTTTTTTTTTAAGACAGGGTTTCTTTGTAGCTTTGGGGCCTGTCCTGGCATTAGCTCTTGTAGACCTTGAACTCTCAGAGATCTGCCTGCCTCTGCCTCCTGAGTGCTAGGATTGAAGCTACTACCGCCTGGCTGAATCTAAAATAATCTTATAGGTATCTTTTGGTATGACTGTAGGAGAAGGCGACCCAGGTTATAATCCCATTGACTACATGGTCTCATTAACCTCTCTTAAATCTTGTATCAACCTCCATTTTCCTGATTTCATTTTAATCACAAAAATAGAATTCCATGGAAAATGGTAGGGGGTAATGTGACCATTATCCAGCAATTTCTGCACTAACGGCTGGGTAGCTTGTAGTTTTCCTTCTGTTAGAGACCACTGATTTACCCATACAGGCTTGTCACTTTTCCAAATAATTGAGTCTGCATGGAGTTCAGCTTTTCAGTGGCCTCTCCTAAAAATTCCCTAATCCTGCCCTGGGCGGCCTTTTGTTTGGTATGATAGGATTGGTCCTTCCCTCATTCACCTTGCCAAGCCCTTGATTGATTGGGCAACAACCCTTGTTGGAACATTTGATTAAAATAACTGTGTTGGGGGAATATAAATATGCCCCCATTTTGGTCATAATGTCTCAACCCCACAAATTTACACATAAATGAGGAACAATGTGTGGCTGAAAAGTTCCTTCATGCCCCTCTCCATCTCTCCAGTAAAGCTCATTGCTGCTTTGTTCAGGATTTTGAGTCTGACTGATCCCTTGTAACTGTGTAGTAGTCTCTGTTTTAGGCCACCTTAAAGGCCATTGACTGGCAATATAACAGAAATACCACCAGTATCCAGAACACCAGAGAAGCTGTTTCCATGGATAAGCAAAGTGAGTTGTGGTCGCTGTGGACCTATGGCTTGTAGCCAAAAGTCCCTGTCAGTCGATTGTATGGGCTGTGTTCTGATGGTATCTCTGACCCATCTGATTCCTCCTCTCATCCTCTGCAGGACTCCCCAAGCGCCACCTAATATCGGCTGTGGAACTGTGCCTTTATTGCCATCAGTTGCTAGATGAAGTCTCTCTGGTCTCTTTCATGGCAGTTTTGCTAGACTCTGGTCCCAGAACACTGCAGGCAGGACAAACTGTAGGTTGTAGGTTTTGTGGCTGGGTTGGTGTCCCAGTCCCTCTGCTTGAGGCCTTGTCTGGTTACAAAAGATGACTCATTCAGGGTCCGTGCTCCCCATTATTAGGAAACTTTGCTAGGGTTACCCTGGTAGAGTTCATAGAGTTTCCAGTGCACTAGGCCTCCACCTCGCCCCCAACTCCAGTTTTTTCTCCTTCCCTCCCCTGCCACCTGCTCCCTCCTTTTCCTAACTCCACCTGCCCCTAGTCCACCCTCAAAATCTATTCTATTTCCCCTTCCCAGGGGCATCTTTGCCACCTCGCCCCCGCCCCTTAAGCTTTCCTTGTTACTTAGCATCTCTGGGTCAGTGGACTGACAATATCATGATTATCTTTTACTTTACAGCTAATTCCACTTATAAGTGAGTACATACAGTGTTTGTCTTTCTGGGTCTGGGTTACTCACTAAGCATGATTTTTTTCTAGTTCCATCCATTTGCCTTCAAATTTCACAATATCATTGTTTTTAAGAGCTGAGTAATACTCCATTATGTAATGTACCACGTTATCTTTATCTGTTCTTTGGTTGAGGAACATCTAGGTTGTTTCCAGTTTTTGGCTGTTATGAATAAAGCTACTATGAATGTAGTTGAGCAAGTGTCCTTGTGGTAGGGAGGAGCATCCTTTGGGTGTACGCCCAAGAGTGGTATAGTTGGGTCTTGAAGAAGATTGATTCCTAACTCTCTGAAAAACCGCCATATTGATTTCCAAAGTGGCTTTACAAACTTGCACTCCCGCCAGCAATGGAGGAGTGTTTCCCTTCCTCTGTATCCTCGACAACATGAGCTGTGACTTGTGTTTTTGATCTTAGCCATTCTGACAGGTGTAAGATGAAATCTCTGAGTCATTTTGACTTGTGTTTCTCTGATGGACCCCTAAGGATGTTGAACATTTCTTTAAGTGTTTCTTGGGCATTTGATATTTCTTTGTTAAGAATTCTTTTTAGATCTGTACCCCCATTTTTTAAATGGAGTATTTAGCTCATTGATGTCTAGTTTCTTAAGTTCCTTAAATGTTTGTTCGTTCTCTTGGAAGCACTGTTTTCTTATCTGTGTGCTAGGGATTCCTCTCCCTGCTTGGCTACAATTTCATTTTGTTGGCCCTTTATTTTGGGACATTTGGAAATCTTCCTAGTTTCTCACTGTTGTAAAAAATTGCTGTGATGGACAAGCCTGGGCTTTGGTCTCTGTGCCCATTATCAGTCATCTCAGGAGGACAGATTTCTAAGGGAATGTCTGCCAAAGAACCGCTGACCTTCCTTTTACTCGGTAGTATCCTTCAACTCTGGAGTCTCTCTTCCGCTGTCCCTCGTGTTCAGGTTCCATGTTGGCATCCACACCATACAGAGTGGATTTGCTTTTCTTTTCTATAACTGTCTCCTTCACATAAGGCTTGTCTCTAATTCTGTTAAAAATTCAAGGACTTTGAGGAGAAAACACAAATCCGTGATCTACTGTTCTATGTGGCAGTGGCAGCAGCTCGCTTGTAATGTGGACATGCCTTAAGTCCTTGGGTCCCCTTTGAGGTTTTCAGTGAACTAGAAAGCTTTCCGGAAGTCTTGAGTTTGAGCCTTCCTGTGACCTGCCTGCTTCCGGGTGAGAATTTCCATTCCGTCTCAGGTCATAGAATCCCATGCAAGAGGCCACTTGGTAGCCAGCATCAACTCCATCTCAGTGGCTTGGCTTCAGAAAGTCTTCTGCAAAATTCCTGCAACAATGTAAAAGAAAAATAAACATGGGAAGTAGGAATGTACCTTAATGGAGTGCTTACCTACCAAGGTTCAGGCCGAAGTGCTGCATAATCCTGGTGGGCTGATTTAAGCCTATAATCGTAGCACTCCAGTGGTAGAGGCAGAAGGATCAGAAGTTCGAGACCAGCCTGGGATACATATGACAAGATCTTGGGGGGTCTGGGGCGTAGGAAACAAAAGTATAAAGACTCAATGCCAGAAAAGAGGTAGACTCATGACTTCTTGAAATAATATTATTAGATTTTCTCTTCTTTGATAGTTACTAAATACTATATATACATACATACATGTATATATTACATGTTAAGTGAACTACCTGGACTCATATTTTTAATCATGTAAGTCACTAAACATAGTTAATATAGTCTCTCTAGCTGAAGGAGCTGACTGGTCTGTGAATTAATAAATACTAGCTGTTGTGTATCATGTGTTCTTCTCAACATCTGTAACCAAAGGTTTTCATTAGATTCTTCAAAACCTGATGTAGGGCTTCCCTTCATTTTGCAGTTGTGGGATTAGTGTGGGCCATGGTGGAAGAATCCATAACTAAACATTACACAGCCTGCACTAGCTAACAATTCTCTGTGGGGAAATTATCCACTAACACCAACCTGAAGTTGCCATGCTATCCCTGTGAGCATCTACCTCTTCCTCAGCTGTTAACAGAATTGAAACATGCTTTTGGAAATGCGGGTCCTCCCTCCGTATGGGCAGTGTGACTTCCTCACTGTAATTAGAGCACTAGGAAGTGTCTCGTCGCTCACCGAGTGGGGAAAGGTGACGTGGGAGATGACTCACGAAACAGCTGGAGGAATGTTTGCACAGTGCGATCTTCAGACCATTCTCTGCACAACTCTGCACAATGACTTGGTATGATGCCACTCACATGGTCGCCGCTCGGTGAAGCTCATTACTGTTTGTCCCTGCCATAGGGAAACTGCACATTTAAAAGGAAAAAATATCTCCCATCTGGACTTCACATCAAGAACATTAGTCACAGACCTAACCATCTTTAGGTCTGAAAACTCTAGTCAAACCGGCAGCCTCATAAACAGCATCAAGAGTAGGGGTGCACCATTTATTGTGTGTTCTTTGTGGGCCGTGCCCTAGAATTGTACTTGTCCAAGCCCTTCACGCTCTCCCATGCACTTTATAAACTGCATTCTTACTTCTTTTTCTATGCCTTTTTGTTTTAAAAAAATCCATTTCTTCTATTTTTATTTTCCACAATGTTTCATTCTTTGCCTCCGTTTGCTGCCTGAAGTCCTGCACAGAGCGAGGCGGCGCATTAATTAACTATCTCCAAGCTACAAGCCTTTCTTGGCTACCGATGCCTTCACAACTGTGCGTGGTCCACAGTGTGCTGATCCTTAACTCCTCTTAGTGGTTGCTGCTTTAGCTCAGATATATCGGTGTTTGATAAACTGGTATCTCTATAAAATCAGAATATCCCATGGAAGCACGTATGTGGAACGAGAGTCCGATATAGCTATAGACATATGGCTCGCACTGTGAAATGTCCTTCCTTTCTTTTCTTTCCCAGGGGATTTTGAAGAAATATACAAGAACATATGTCCTGTCCTAGGTCTCGCTGCCAGATTTTTTTCCCCCAAATTGTGGTTTGAGATTTCAGATCATTAACTGGACACATCTGTCTGAGTATGTTTTTCTTTAAATTAAAGAAAAGAGGAAAACTTTGAAGGCAGCTATCCCCAAAACATAACTCAGCATTCTTAGTTTTTTAAAACATATTTAGTATCACTGACCCTTAAAGCCAGGCAGAAGTCCTCCAGCCGCATGCAGTCCTTTGTGTTAGTAGCTATGGGCGAAAATATGGACTTCTTTGGTCTATTTGCTCTATAAGCATGTATGTGCAAGTGATACTTAGTAAATTGTAGTTTAAGGGGAAAGAACTTAAAGCTAGAACCGAAGGGTTCATTTTTAGACTCACTGCTGTTATTAACTGGCTGGGCAGGACGTATAACCTAACTGCTGCAGTCCCTGTGTGTAGAAAATGAGTGCTAAAAGCGTTTCCCTACCTTGCAAGATTATAACAAGCTTGGATAAGATCATATGTGTGGGAAAGAGGGAAAGCTCTTAGAACCACATTTCCTGTCTGGGGTCAAGCGAGCCGTATACTTGGTGGCAGAAGTACCAGTTGCCTGACTCAAACATTCTCCGCCCTGCAGGATTGTTAGCACCCTCAGATTCTTCACAGTGGGTTCTGAGAGCCCGAGCCTGCTGGACACGTGCTGGGAAATGGATGCTCTAAGAGTCCTCATGGGCACTCGTGTTTCTGCTTTGTGTTCAGCGCCGTGCTGTCCAGTCAGCGAGTGTCCTCTGCTTCTAGCCTGTGTGTCTCTGATGCCACCTGCTTCCTCAGCAGGCAAGCGTACAGCAACCACGTTTCTCGTCAGCCCTTTGTTCCTGTCTCTCCCGTGTCTTCTTGCACAGTTCTCGAGAATTCTGACTCATGAACTCCGCTTCTTGTTCGGCTTGCTGGGCACTTTACCAGAGCAGGAGCACCAGCTGGGTGGCTGAAACGGAGCCGCTCTCATTTTTGGAGGTCCCCGACCCAGGTTACTACAGAGAACACAAGCTGAGGTTTCCGAATATGACATCGTATCCCGCTCCTCTCGCGTGTTAGGAGCTCTGAATTCTAACCATACCATGAGTTTGAAGGCTGGATAGGGAACTGAGGGAAAGGGAGGCTGACATCATGGCTAATCACTGGGCAGCTGTATTGCACTGTGGGGAGACAGGACACTGACGTTTGCTCCTAAGCACAAAGACAGTGGAAATGGATATATACAGGGGTTTTTCTGTTTTCCATTGTATTTATTATTGGGGGCTCTGTGTGTGAGAAAGGGAGGATGGGCATGTGTCTTGCACTTCCTGTGTAGAGAACAAGAGTTGTGAGGCTCTCTCTCTCCTTCCACCTTTACGTGGGCCCTGGGGAATCTCTTACACTTGCTGTGACATCATGCTGGTCTCCATCCCTCTCAGCGGAGGTCACAGTGTTCCGGCAGGGGACTGTTGCTCTTGTTATGGACGCTGCAGAAGGCTGTGGCTGGTATTGCTTTTTTCTGTAGCTCTTAGCCCAGCATTCAGCCGGGAAAGGTTCTAGGAACCCTGTTTTGCTCAAACAGCCCCCTCTCCTCCAATCCAATGGCTGGGCATGAACTAACCCTCAAAATCTTAGCTCGGCCCTGGAACAAGACTTTAGTCCCAGGAATTGATGCGGTAACCCAGCTATAGCTGCAGCACGGGCCTTAAACCTTGTACACGTGACAGACAGCTGTCATTTATTGTGGTTGAACGTACCTGAGGGGGCAAAGCTGTGCACGGGCTTCACCTTCGTACCTGCTCTGCTCTGCAGCTGGGGTATCACAGCGTACACCCAAGCAAGGACAACCGTTAGCAGCTGTACTTTGTCCGTTGCTTAGTTTTGATATGACAGGGTGATATACTTGAAAATTTTTCCAGGCACAGTCATTAATTCGGTGTAAACCGACTTGATTTTCAATCTCCCCAAAGAATGTAAGATTTATTATTCTCCCTGTCAATACGATTTGATTCATTATTACAGAAAAATGGATGGTGTTCAGGCAACACTGAAATAGAGTAGACCTGTAAACATTTTGAAATCAAATCAACAAATATGTACTCAGAATTGACATAATCATGAAATTCTTGCTGTTTGGTCAGAACGGAGCTTAGCTTGTCCGATATTTTCATTTTGCAGATAATAGGATGAGGGAGTTCTATTACCCCGGACTCGGATTTGACCTTCCAGGGAGGACTGACTAATAAGAACATTAGGGGAAAGTAATTAGTGTCTAGCAGAGAAGGAAAAGGGCACAGGCTCTTCACGGATGGAAGTCTGAGAAAATGATTAGGACGAAAACCAACTGCAGCTCGATTCCACTGGGCCTCGTCAAAAGAAAGACCGTATTAGTAAGGCAGGGCCAGTCTATATGGAGGCTAGACTAGGGGATCAAAGACACGGTGGTCACTGTACCCCACCCAGCTGTCTAGAAATATACCTAGACCCAGTTTGAAGCTCTGCACCCTTAAGTAGCACCCTAGTTTGTTGTGTTTGGTTGGTTGGTTATGGTTGGGGTTTTTTGGCTTGGTTGGTTTTTTTGTTGTTTTTGTTTTTGTTTTTTTGAGACAGGGTTTCTTTGTAGCTTTGGAGTCATGCCTGGAACTCGCTCTTGTTGGTGCCACAGGGGTCACGCAAAGATGGGGCAGACCACCAAAGTCTGTTAAACCAGAAACAAACTTTACTCCAAGGAAAAAAAAATTAAAAAAATAAATCCCCATGGGGCACAAAAAGCTTATCAGCTAGCTGAGACCACAGCCAGAGATGGACTTGTAAGGCTGTGGCCCTGGACGGTTCCCAAGCTCCCCTTTTTAGGGGCTTTATGTAAAGAAGCAAGCATTAGGCATAAACAAAATCATTTTTACAATCTCAAGGTAAAACTCTGATACAAATTGCTTTTATTTTATCTTATTTTTTCCACTTTTCATTAACAGGGAGTTTCAGTTAAACTAGTGTTTGCATTTAGCCTGTTGTTTCTCTCGGGTTTGTGCTGATGGTGTTTCCCAAAGCTCTGCATTCCCCTGATACGGCCACTTTTGTTAGCAGGGAAAGAGATGGGACAATGCAAAACCAAAAAGTCACGATACCCCATTGTTTAAAAGTTAACTTAGTTCACACCAGCTTCTGGTCATGAGTGTCCAGGGGCGTTACCTAAAAGCTGACCCTCAGTTTGCAGAGGCCTCTTCAGCCTTGCAGACCGAGCGATGGGATGTAAAACAAAGTAACCCGCTATTACTAGTTAATCCTGCTGACAGCCTGCTCTCATTCTCCTAGGTTTACAACTTTATAGTTTTTTATTTCTACGTTCTTATTTTTGGAATTTACATTTTTATATTCTTAATCTTGGACTCTTCAGCTCTGTAAATCAGGCTGGCCTCGAACTTGCAGAGATCTGCCTGTCTCTGCTTCCCAAGTTCTAGGATAAAGACATGCGCCGCCACCACCCAGCCATTATAGGTGTTAAATTCTGTATTTTTCTGCATATTGACACATTTGAAGGAGTAGCATTTATATTCTCGGGTGCTAACACTGTACCATTCCACCCAGAGTGCACTGAAAGCACGCACTCACACCCCCTCCCAGTCTGTTGAGGTTGACGCACTGGGGTTAAAGGTTATAACTCTCTATTTCATTGAAAATGGCACAGGCCTTTAATCCCTGCAGAGGCAGGCAGATATCTGGTCTACAAAGTTACTTCTAGGATAGCCAGGGTTACACAATGAAACCCTGTCTCAACTTCCCCCCCCCCACACACACCTGCAGAAAAGAAAATAGATATTTCTGTGTGCTAAGTTAAATTTTATGTCTGCAGTACTAATATGTTTGGGGATTTGGTGTAAGCGCCATTTCAAGTAGACGCTAAGCATTTTTCTCTTCCTTTAATTATTTAAATAAACAGTAATTGCAGCTGGAGGCGGGGAAAACTGCACGTTTATTTTTAAATGAAAGAAGGTAGTTAATAAAAAAATAAGGTCAATGTTTCTCAAATTATAGGTTTAATTCCTGTGCCTAAAAGTTCCTCCCTGTTAGATTTAGACTTCCTGCAGAATTAACAGGCGAGAGTCTAAAGGTGCTGCTTGTCAAAGTAAGAACCTGAAAGAATAATCTAGAAATAAGATGTAGCTCTAAAAGGATGCGAGGTGAGTCCCGGGCTCACGCAGATACACAGGTGCATACATGGGGTACTGTACATTGTTGATAGTGTGTGTAAATCACAGCAACTTAGGACCTCAACTGCTGGGGTTTCCGGAGTCTGCTTAGCTAGGTAGTACTTATTGACAGTCCAATTACAAGGTTTTTAAATTATTTTATTTTAACTATGGGGGGGGAGAGAATGTGTGTGTGTGTGTGTGTGTGTGTGTGTGTGTGTGTGTGTGTGTGTGTGTGTCTTATTAAGGAACACAGTGTGGGTGTCTGTGGGAGGCCAGCAGGCATTAGATCCTTTGGAGATGCAGTTATGGGACATTGTAAGCCACCCCCACGGATACTGGGGAACCTCACTGGGTTCCTCTGGAAGAGCAGCAAGCACTTTCAACTCTGGCACCAGCTCCTAGCCCCTATGACAAAGGTCTATATCAAACTACAAATGATACCAAAACTATAGAGATAGCTCAAATACGTATTAATACATGTTTCATTTTTTTGGATTTGGAATCTACTTTTGTAAATTGCAGCTGTCATTATAAAATGCCTGGGGCAGGGGGATGCCTCGGGGTAAGAATGCCTGCCGCTCAAGTGTGAGGACCTAAGCTTGAATGCCTAGCACTCACATTTTAAAAATCGAGCATGACCTCACATGCCTATACCCCCAGCACTGTGTGAGGCATTCTGGACCTGATGTAGCTCCAGGCTCAACGAGAGACCGTCTCAAAGGAACGCAGTGGAGAGCCATAGACCTGGAAACCCATGTCCTCCTTTCCCTACACAGTGCGCCCAAAGACGCGTTCTGCCTCTTCTCCTGATACCAAGCACTTGTCTCAGAACTTACCGTGAAAACCTTCCCTAGGGTGACAAGGATCACTCCATGTCCCAAGCTTCTAATCTGAATATGAATACTTGTGATCAGAGCAGCTCCTCAGTGTAGCCGAGCCACTCCTGTACTGTTCTTGTTGCTAAAAGACTGGAAAGCTCTCTTGGAGCTCCATCTAATCACAGGGAAAGGCTTAAGAGCAGAATTGTTCCTGTGTAAATGCAATAGGGGGCGCTAAACTCGTGGCTTTGAGAAACCCACTGTAATGGTAATGAACACATGCCTTTACTCACTCTCAAGGCTCCACCTCCCAACACTAAATGTGAGTGCATTGAGGGGTCAGGTTTGCAACACTTGAGCTTTGGGGACACATTCTAACCACAGAAAATCATGCTGCAGTGGCCTGGCGACTTTGGCAGTCCTTGTGACTAGTGGCTCCTTCCATGCCACCCTTACCCTGGTAGCATCTCCACCTTGGTCCTCACTGGATCCTCTGAGCCCCGCTTGTCGTCTAGAGCCAAACTCTGGCTTCAAGCTTCCGTGCTGTAGATTCTCTGTACACTCTGTCACCACCTACCACTCTGATACCCAGCAAACAGCAAGCTGTGCACTCGTAGCTCCTTCCTCTGCTCTCTACTGAAATCCTGTGGAAACGCCTGACCCTTGGGCGTCAATCTAGAGCCAGGAGAGGCTGTAAGGAGAGGTGGAATAGCGATGAACCTTTCTTGGCCTAAATACGCTTCCGTTGTTGTTAGAGTTCTGCACTGCAGACACTCCACATTGAGCTGCCTCTTGTAGCTTGGAATGAAACTGAGGTCGCGCAAGCCTGTTCCTTCATCTGCTAGTTTTGATGCTGCTGTGGTTTAGTTTGAGACAGGATCTCACTCTGTAGCTCAGTCTGTCCTACAACTCACCGTGTCGCTGAAGTGGCCCTTGACTTGATCCTGCCTCCACCTCCGGGGCAGGTTTCCTTACAGGCGTGAGCTACCATACTGGCTTTTGTTACATTCTGTCCTCTTGTTTTGTTTTTTTTCCAGATTTTTCCACCGCTCCATTACTAGGAGATCTTCTGCTTTCTTTTTTAGGCTTCTCAGAGTAGGCTAATGGGATGGACATAGGAAGAGAAGAAAACACATCCAAGTGGCTTTCAAAGCCACCCTCCCCAGCCATGAAGCAGCTCTTGTGTGTTAGCTGCTGGGAACACAGCACTAAATGGAACAAATGTCCTTAATGGGTTAAGGTCCTGAGCATCTAGAAAGACAGATTCCTAGATAACAACATAGAGCCAAGTGAGATGCCATCAATAAGAAAATGATTAATCCCGTTATGGAACAGCTCGTGCTGTGGAATATAGACAGTAATGGTGTAAAGCCATGTCAATACACCCACGCTCTTGTCCTCTAGCTGGGTTCCAGGAATTTAACCAGGTTTGCTCAGCAAGTGTCTTTACCCTCTGGTCTGTCCCACAGGCTCAGGCCCAAGATCTACCCTTTCCAACTTCTGTATCTTGAACAGTTACCCTGGAAGAACTTGAGGCTCAACTTTGGCACCCCCATTCGGATGTGCTCATCAAGTCTTCCCTGACTCTGGTATCTTCCTTAGACCCTGCTCTGAGATCCTTTAGGAAAAGGCTTCCAACAGCTTTATTCCTGCTATCACTGTCTCAAACATTCTTTTCGTAGAATAATCAAAGATCCATCTTTCGTCAGTCCAGTAGGTCCAGACGATGTAAGAGCTGTACTCATTATCACTAGTAAATTTTCCAAAGACTCCCATGTGTTCCTGGTTAGCCTGCTTCATTTTTTTCTGAATATTTCTTACTGTCATATTAGACAACAGGGTAAATCTCTGGCACTTACAGCTCAAGTTTCAGAATGGACTATAAAGTGTTCTCTGTGTCATAGAAAACAAGCTGACAGCTGTAATAGTATTTTTAGCATTCTCAGCATTGATTCATAAACTATCTCCTTTATCTCACAGTGTGCTGTAACCAAGGAGCTTTACCTAAGAGTAACTTTAAACAACCGCTTCTCTCTTTGATCTTATGTTTCTGCTGAGATCCAACGCTCTTCATACTGTTCCTTAGATAAGTCAATAGGATTTAATCCAATCAGAAAAATTCAATCACAGAGATTTGAAGCCAAGTGTTATAGATTCCCTTTAACTATATATGATGCAATTTTCCTTTTCCAGATGCAAGTATTGGCATTACGATGAGAACCTGCTCACGTCAAGCGTTGTCATCGTCTTCCACAATGAAGGATGGTCAACCCTCATGCGAACAGTCCACAGTGTGATCAAAAGGACACCAAGGAAGTATTTAGCAGAAATTGTGTTAATTGATGATTTCAGCAATAAAGGTAATAATAATGGCTAGAGGCTTGACATCTTAACTTTAAAATTCTGGCTAGAAAGTAAGTTAATCATAAGTAATTGTTAAAATGGTATATCAACATAATTAAGTTGTAAAAATGCTGGGAGTCTACTCTTCTGTTACTGTGTTCTCACTGTGCCAAGCACTGTATATGGATGATTTTGTCTAATCCTAACAGCAACCTTTCCGGTATTATAATTATCTCTATTTTATGCAGGAGGCTCACGTAACTTGCCATCAGTCACAGGTGTAGTCATTAACTGCTGGATCCAAATCCTTGAGTTCAAGACTGTCATTAAGCATCCGATTCTGTGGGACTTGGATTTCACAAATTGGCTCATAGGAATCACTCACTGACAGACTGAACAGCAGGGTCATGTGTATTTTGCAATGCCACCCCAAGTTCCAGCCATGGCTTTGGAGCTGAAATCCACGTACCTATCTCCCAGTCTTCACTTTACACTTGACCAGTGATGCAAACACTGAATTTGGCATGAAGATAGGGGTGGGTTAGTCTCTTTCCTTGTCACTGTGGCAGAATACCCGACAAAGGCAACTGAAGGAGAAAAGGGCTCTTTTGACCCACTGTTGGAGGGTGCATTGAGTCCTTGGTGAGAAAAAGGAGGGAGATTGATGTTGGTGTTCAGCTCATATTCTCCTTCTCTCCAGTCAAGGACCCAAGTCCATGGGATGCTGCCTCCAGGCTAGATCCCACCAGGCTCCCCCATTAACCATCACACTGGTCATACCAGGTTACTTCTTTTTTTTTTTTTTTTTTTCCGACACAGGGTTTCTCCGTAGCTCTTTTGGTTCCTGTCCTGGAACTAGCTCTGTAGACCAGGCTGGTCTCGAACTCACAGAGATCC
>NW_004949126.1:1674637-1676921 GCF_000317375.1 Microtus ochrogaster | reverse complement strand
AGAGAGAATATTGTGGGAGACCCAAGCTAACCTTGAACCCTTCATGTAGCTAAGGATAGCCTTCCTACCTCCACCTCCCAAGCCCTGTCATCACAGGCTGCACCTGGCTTACCCTTCATTCTTTTAAAGGAGACGGTTACAGTATGTAGGCAAGTGTTGGACCATCTTGTTCCAGCTTGGCAAGAGAGTGGTCAAGCGGTGATTTTCTAGAGAAGTGAACTTTTAAAGTTCATTGTGAATTTCTTTTAATACATTATTGTAAGTTAAATCTGTATTCCTAATTACAGAAATGTGGAAACAGTCCTGTGGCCCAGGTCCTAAGTCAACTTGCAAATGAAAATGAATGTTGCCTCTTCAATGCAAATCTGCGTGTTTATTTATTTTTGCTTGTCACCAAACAGTTGAAGTGTCTGGAACTGACTGAAGCGCTCCGTTACTCAGTAAGAGCGGGTTGCTTGCGCTCTGACAAACACGTCTCAAGGTTTTCTGCATAAGGCGTGACCACCAAATCTGACGTTAGGTTAGGGTGGAAGGTAGGACATGAGACCGTGACAACACCTTCCAGAATGGCTTTATACAGCTCCGTACATTGAGCTTCCCCCAGGGCGCAGCTCAAAACTCTCCCAGTCTGCATGAACTTTCGCTGCTTCTCCAAGGACAGGACTAGAATCGGGATGTGCTCACATATAATGGCACCAGGAAAAAGGAAAATTAAGATCTTTCCTTCTCTCACTTCTTTGCAGCTGATAACTTTTTTCAACTCATCATTTTTCATGACTACTCTAGGTGTAGAGATTTAAATGTTTTAGCTAATATATTTAACTTAGCTGTCTTGTCTTGGTTGCAGTTTTCTATGAAAGAAATGCTTTTATCAATATTTCTTTCTGCAAGACAAACATTTGAAAATCTACTGTAGAAGACTAGAGATGGATCACTGCCATCTCCGATCCTACACTTGATCCTACACCCTCCTCCGGCCTCCAGGGACACAGAAGCAAACATACAGTTATTTTTAAGTGTATAAAAAAAGTCCAAATCTACAAAACTACTTTCTGAAATCTCCTGCCTTGGTACTGATGATAGGAACTTTATTATTAATATATATATAATCAGCATTATAAAAAGAATACATACTTTACCATCCTAAAATAACTTTTTGGCCCCAAAAAGAACAGGGGACCCTAAAGCTTGCAGTGTTTGCACATCTGATTTCCCTCTTGCTGTCAGTGTGTCTGTCTGTCCACACTCTGCACTTCTGTCTCCACTCAGGCAGGATCTACTTTCCTGACAGTAGGTGGAAACTTTTAGACTCTCCTGGAACCAGAGTCCAGAAGGTCTAATTAGTGTTCCCGATCTCAAGACAACATTAAAATCTTTAGCTACTAACTTCAGGGAAATTGTAGTATTTGGTTCATCGGGCTCAAATAAAAACTTGCTTTGTACTTTGCCCCAATAAAATATAAACCTTGAAGTTATAACTTTTATTTTGGAGACAAAATAATAGAAAACCCCTAAAAGGATCTAACTACTTTGCATAACCTACTAGGCTTCTGGAGAAGACAGTGTTCTCTCTTAGCAAGATCTGGGGCCTTTAAATAGAGCTGGCTTCTCCCACGCGTGTGTGCGTCTTCAGATGAGGCTATGGTGGCTTCAGATGGAACAGCCCCAGTCACTTAGAGGTCTGCAGTGACCCAGGCTTTCTCCACCTTGCCTTACAGTCCCGCAGCTCTGTCCCACAGTATGGCCTCCGGCAGCCGAGGGTTTTCCCTGTCCTACCGAGTCTCATTCAGGGCATCCCTGCCCCTGCTTCTCTGCTCATGCACCTGCTCAGTGGCCTCCGATGTGCGCTGCCCACAAAGAGGTAGAGAGAGGAGCCAATGGTGGAACACAGTGGACCAACTCTTAAGGCTTCTGCTCACAAGTGTCTTTCTGCACAAGCCCAGGCCACGGACAGTCACAAACCCAGCCTGACATACGTGGTTTGCAGGAAGGCAATATTCCCCCTAGAAAGTAACAATGGGTATTTTGAGGCCTAAATAAATACAGTCTACCACTGTGTGAGGTCACTAAGAAGCCATTTATTTTGACTGAGAGGCTAAATTGAAAACACAGGTCACTCACTTTTGTACATTAAGATGTATTTAAGGTATGTTTTTTAATAACATGCCCCAAAGAAATCCCCAATGGAATTAAGAAAAACTTTAGAAATAGTAACGTAGGACTGTACCAAGCTTTGAAATAAAAAGGCAAGACTTCTTTTACAAAGAACTGATTTTTGTTTTTT
>NW_004949126.1:1644933-1674223 GCF_000317375.1 Microtus ochrogaster | reverse complement strand
AGTGTGTGTGTGTGTGTGTGTGTGTGAGAGAGAGAGAGAGAGAGAGAGAGAGAGAGAGAGAGAGAGAGAGAGGTCTTAATCCTAAAAACCCATAGGTGTGGGTATCTTGTTAGTAACAACCTCCCTGGTACAGTTACACACATCTACAGTAGTCGTGCTTCAGAGGCAGAGGCAGGGGATCAAGAGTTCAAGTCTAGGAGCAAGAGAGAGGTTAAGAGCACTGGCTGCACTTCCAGAGGACCACAGTGTGACTCCAGGAACCACATAGTCACAACCATTTGGAATTCCAGTCCCAATGAGTAAGATGCTGTCTTCTGGCCTCCTCCATGAAGCAGACACACAAGTGGTGCACAGGCATCTATGCATTTTTCAATGCATACAGTTTTAAAACAATGTTTTAAGAGTTCAGGTCCAGGCAGGTGGTGGTGGTGCATGCGTTTAATCCCAGCACTCAGGAGGCAGAGGCAGGTGGATCTCTGTGAGTTTGAGACCAGCCTGGTCTACAGAGGAAGTTCCAGGACAGCCAGGAATGTTATATAGTCCAGCCTTAGGTAAATGGTAAATTTGAGGCCAGCCTTGGCAATATGACACTCTATCTGGAAACAACAGAAACATTTTAAAAGCCTCCTAAACAAGCAAACTATTAAATAGATGGTCTAACATATCCATTTTACCACCAGCTCATATCTAGATGCAACAACTTTTTGGTGGTTTTTGTACTGATGAGAGCCAGATTTTTAACAATTTTAGGGCAATTTCTATATCCTTGGGAAGCGTCTCAGCGGGATCGGGATTCTAGCTGGTGAGCCAGTTTCCTGGACTTGCGGTGATAAACAAAAGCTGTTATTTTCCGATGGGAAGCCAAGGTGTAAACTTTGCCAATTGTGCCTGGTTTTCACAGCATAGAATTTACTCTCCTAAATTACAAACATGTATGCATATGTGTATGTAATTATAATCATTATAATTTAATTATACACATACCGGTAATGCTAAGCTGGAGACAGAAATGGGTCTTTTGATTGTTCCAGGCTAACTTGGTGGCTAGCCTTCCTCACAGGAGGACTGCAGTTTTCAGTACCTGTTATGGTTGGGGAACGATGGCCCTGAAACAAACTGTTAAGCGGCCTGTGCCCCATGGAGACTCCAGGAAGTCACATGACATTATCAGTCGATTCTGTATCTTCCTGAACCACAGCTTCTTTCAGCTGCAAAATATTGCATATTCTTTTCTTTATAATTTTTAAATCTGACGTTTTCTAAGTTTTAATATTTATTCAAACTTCACAGGGATGCTTGATAAATTTCATAATACCCACTCTTCTGTAACTGACAATTTAGCTTGTAACACATTTTGCCTTCCGTCTTCCTTTTGTGTGATGGCAGAGGGCTGAACGCAAGGCCTCATGAACGCTTCGCACACGGCCTACAGTCGACCGACACCTCCAGCCCTTACGTTCCGTCTTAATAGATTTAGCAGATGGTCTGATCCATATAAGATCAGTTGGCACATCTGTAGCCTGTCTTTGTTTCTTAGGAGAGAAAAATAAAGTTTCTGTGTAAGAGTCTATAATGGGTTTTTTTTTTTAATTCGTAGAACACTTAAAAGAAAAATTGGATGACTACATAAAGCTGTGGAACGGCCTTGTGAAGGTGTTTCGAAATGAGAGAAGAGAAGGCTTAATTCAGGCTCGAAGCATTGGCGCACAGAAGGCTAAGCTTGGACAGGTAGGAAGGGTGTTCTGTTTACAGGGTCTGCACTTCCTTGTTGGTTATCTGAAAAGTTAGATACGCTTTGAATTATCCTTCAGTTTTGTTTTGTTTTGCTTTGTTTTAATTTAAATGAGAATGCGGGTTTGAACAGATAATTGATGTGGCAAAATTGACTAAAATGCTAATTTATATTAGCGCCTAATTGTAATTTGTGTGTGATATGTGATGTACCGTCTGTGAGGAGTATTCTTTCACCCTGCCTCTTTTCTTTAAGGTTTTGATATACCTTGATGCCCACTGTGAGGTGGCAGTTAACTGGTATGCTCCACTTGTAGCCCCCATATCTAAGGACAGGTAACATCACCTTGCTTTTTTTTTTCTTTCCTAGTTAAAAAGTAAACCTTGTCCTAGAAGGACAAACACTATTCTCTCCGTCACCCCCATTCCATCGAGTTTGTCAGCTGTTGTGTGAGACGTGTTTTCCTTGAGCTGTTTGCTTCCTGGGTGGAGCTAGGTGGATGCTTTGGACTGTTCAAACGTAGCCAGCGTGTATTTGGAAAAAGCTAGGTGTCCCCTGGCAAAGTTGTCTTGGCGCTCTGGTGAGACTTTCTCGCAGAGTGATACCAATTGCTCCCTCTATGCTGGGGAAATGCTCTGAAGACTTGAAGAAGCATGCCTTGGAATTAACCCTTTGGGTTTCTTGTGACCTTTTCAATGATCACATTAGATATGGGCCACCTGTAACTCAGGTCAAGCCTCTGGGATCCTATGAAAGCTTCCAGGGTTGGAAATAGATAACTGTGGGAAACAGTCCTCACCATTAGTATAAAGAAATCTCTAAAACCCCAAAAGAGAATTTCAGTCCTTAGTTCCCAAACCTTGGTTGCTTCCTGTCCAGAATTCTATTTCAGAATCCAGGCGAATGCAACATATTCTTGTGACAGTTGGCAGACTTTCTCCTCAGATTTCAGGGGAAGGCCCATCGTAAACACCACACGCGCTGTCTGGCTTTATCTCCACAGCAGCCCTGTGACAGAGATGATTTGCAACACTATGCAAAACCAGCACCAAGCCTAGGAAAAATGAATTTGCCACAAATCTGATATTTAATGAACTGTCAGACTGATCTCTGTGCTTCTCTGCATTCCAACGTTTATTCTAAACTGTGAAAAGAACGTGGCGAGAGGAAAGATAGCTACCCGGGAAGCCAGCTCCTGTCTCCAGGGCAATGTGGAAGTCCTCCCAGGACCAAGGAAGTGGCTTTTCCACAGCTTCCAGCGGGAACTCCGTGTGTCACACAGTGGCCCTCCTCTGAGGTCATGCTCAGGAGAGAAGGAAGCTCTCTTAGATTCCACTTCCCTAGTAGCAAGGCTCTGAGTCCCACAGATCTGTGATCTCCGTGCTCAGCCCTTTCTGATACAATGAACAAGGTCCCAATCATTGTAGTAACAGCTCCGCTAGCATTTCACGAAACCCAAGTGCAAGGGATTTCTCTTTCCTTGTCTCCTGCAAACCTTAGTTCATTCCTAACCCACCTCAACAGGTACTACAGGCTTTTTTTTTTAAGTGAAATAAAATACAGAGCATGAGGTTTTAGTTTGGGTAAGGGAGTTGTTCTGCTTTGTAGTAAAAGGAGGGAAGAAATTTAAGTAAAAACACACAAGGATGTCTTCATAATAACCGCCTCTGGAGGAGCAACGAAAAGTTGAAGCTGTCACAGATGTGTTTTCGGTGGCTGTGCCTACACAAAACCTTGGAGATGTTTCTAATGGAGGACACAGAGAGAAAATGACAGGCAGAAAAATCTCGTAAAGACCACAGAATCACTGTAAGATAGCTGCCTGTAACACCAAATACAAAGGAGAAAGCAGTTAGCAGGCTCAGTGGCGCGTCTCTTTGCCCAGGGTTTCTTGGGACAGCTAGGACAAACTTCCCTTCTCTTCTCCCCTCCTGCTAGCCTTGACTTTCCCAAGACCTTATTTTAGTCTCCGCCCCCATTAGACTGTAGTCTCCGCCCCCATTAGACTGTAGTCTCCGCCCCCATTAAACTGTAGTCTCCGCCCCCATTAGACTGTAGTCTCCCAGTGCAAATGAAACCGAGCACAAAAGAAGCCCACGTAGTTAGGCATGCTGAACTAGTCAGTTTGGGGTTCTTAAATGCGTTTTCATTTTCTGTAAATGTTTCAGAGCTACATGTACTGTGCCTCTAATAGATTACATAGACGGGAATGATTATTCCATTGAACCACAGCAAGGTGGGGATGAAGATGGTTTTGCCAGAGGGGCCTGGGACTGGAGTATGCTATGGAAACGTATTCCACTAAGCCACAAGGAAAAGGCCAAAAGAAAACATAAAACTGAACCTTATCGGTAAAGACTATTACTTTATTTTTCTATGTTGACTGTTTACCTAAGTCCTTTTTTTTTCCTTCCCTATGACCTCGTATAAACATATGGGTCCATACATACGTTTCCATTTGATCTTGCCGCATCATCAATACAACACAGAACCATTTGCACTGTGCCGATTATAGATGTCATAAATGGCAACACATATGCAATTGTACCCCAAGGGGGTGGTGATGAAGATGGGTATGCCCGAGGAGCATGGGATTGGAGTATGCTCTGGAAACGGGTGCCTCTGACTTCTCGCGAGAAGAGACTGAGAAAGACAAAAACTGAACCATATCGGTAATCACTAAATCACTTACCTCCCTCCTTTTCTCTGGTTGCTGCTAACCCATTAACCTCTCACCACGCTGAAAACCCCGCTGTAAGAACTGGAGCTGTCATCTCAGATCCTGACAGCCCTTGGCTCCTTGCAGCTTCAAGGCTTCGAATTCACATTGGCTCCTGTAACAGCTTTTACCCTGAGTGCAAGCCCCACTAATGTGAATTATACGCTTTCATTGGGGAAAAAGTATTGCGAAAGGCGTTAGTAATTTGAAGCATAGCAGGAAAGAAGGAAACAGCCTTTTGCTGCTGTCCTAGGAGACCAAACGGCAGAGTGTTTTCTATAAATTCATACGCCAACTGCTGGCAACTCAAGGCTTGCGGCTTGCACCTTGGAGTCCTGGGTGCAGTATTGACAGTGAGCACACTAGCCGGAGACTTTGGGGTTCTCCCTTTTGTTGTATATGCTAAAGCGCTGGTACTAATTTTGTATCTGTTAAGTGTGAATATGAATACATGGCGTTAGAAAACGTATAGAATCCTTTGTTGCTTGGTTCTCAAAAGAATGCTTGAGTAAAAGAAAGCTCGATCCCCAAATCGGCTTTTGTCCCTTCGTGTGGCTCTTCATATAGAACGATTGTTCCTTTTAATCTTTTAATTGGAACATTTTACAGTCTTTCAACAATGACCCCCAAATGAAATGTTAGTGTGACCCTGTCCATTGTTTGTTTACTGTTTGTTTGTTGATTGATTGATTGATTGATTGATTTGATCCTGCAGTTCTGCTTGCATTCTCTTTCTCCCTGTCCCCCTGCTCATGTCAGAGTTCATTTGGGGACGTGCTTCCGTGTGGTGGATTTGGGCGTGTTGTGATCAGAACACTGAATGGCAAACATGAGGAAATCACAGGACGTCCCGCTTTCACGGGACATCTTCCAAATTTTCATTCAGAAACTTAGGGTTCAGAGCAATCCAGAAATCTGTTGCTGACCTGCTTAAGCCCACAGATCACCTAGGAGGAAAAGAAAGGGTTCGCTGCCTACCTTGGCTTGTCCAGCAGTTCCGTAAAGGCGGGTTTTTAAAGGAAACCAGGAAGGTCTAAGCGGGCTCTGTTTAGTTATCTCACTAGTGAGCGTGTTAAAGCTGCATCTTCAAATATGTGCTGAGCTGCATGGGAATGTATTTGAAGAGCAAACAGGTACAACCATAATGAAATAATGTTGAATGGCAGCTACATAAATATGACATGAATGTGTAACCAGAATGTTCTACTTAGTGATTTCGGCAGCATGTTTTAAGAAGAGCATAAGAGAACAGGTCTTGATATGATTTCCTGTCAGGACTAAAAATATTAGCCCAGCTCTGTCTGCTCAGCGTATGCTTGGTGGCTGCTTACTGTGCACCAGCCTCTATTGTAGAGGGGAGTGACCTTTAAAAAATAGGTTCTCTTGCTGGACATGGTGACGCCTGCTGTTAATCCCAGATCAGGAAGGCAGAGACAGGTGCGTCTCTATTAGCTCAAGGTTAGCCTGGTCTACGTAGAAAGATTTAGGCCAAGCAAAACTATAGAGTGAGGCCACGCCTCAGAAAAATTAATGTATAAATAATTAAAATGAGTTCTTGCGGGATTTCTGCTATGGTGAGTGGTGCGCAGATTACACACACAGCTTTTCAAGGTGGAGCAGTGGGGCTTGGTGAGAGACGAACGTTAGTGTGAGTGAGGAATAAGGAACTGTAACAGTACCGAGTTGTACCCAGCTCTCTAAAGCTGAAGAATCATAGTGCCTTCATTATTGTTTAGTGGCTAGGAGGAATGCCCAGAACGCCATGAAATCAGTCTGCTGTCATTTCTCCAGTAGTGGAAGTGACGTGAAAAGTCATAGACTGGCTTTTCTCTTTCTCCTAGAATGCACTGAACTTAAGATCTGTGAAGAAGCCCAGGGGTGCCGGCTCCTCCCCTATGGCATTCTGCGCTGTGTTTGCAAACTCGGTGAACCCTGCTGTTCCTGGGTGACTTGCACCATTATGGCAGACTACATCATGGTGTATAGTTTCGTTCCTCCTAGAATGACTCACAAATCACTGAAGGAGTAGTTAGTAGAAAGTGTCAGGATGCCCTGTATTTCGGGAGAGAAAGAGAAATTCTTACCTTAATTACGAAGAAATGTTTACTCAACAAAAGAACCAAGGCACCCTCTAGTGGTGAAACCAACACAGTTCTCTAAAGAAGTATTTCAGAAGTTTTGGTAAATTCATGCCGAGAGCAAATTCTTTTATGAAAGATTGACAGTTTCCTTATGTTTGGCCATCAGTCTTCCCTCTTCTGTGCCTTCTTACGCTGTCCTCCCAAAGGTGAAGGGATCCTGGGGCTTTGTTTCTGCAGTTACTGCATGTCGTGTCTTTCCTTAGGTCTCCAGCTATGGCTGGTGGATTATTCGCCATTGAAAGAGAGTTCTTCTTCGAACTCGGTCTCTATGATCCTGGTCTCCAGATCTGGGGTGGTGAAAACTTTGAAATCTCATACAAGGTAACATTTCACTCAAACAAATGCTGTTCTCTAACTAATTTTGGGGGGGGGGTTGTTTGTTTGAGGGGGGCATGTCTGTGTCTATGTAGCTCTGACTGTTCTAGAACTCGATATGTAGACCATAAACTCATAAAGATCCATCTGCTTTTACATGCTAAGTACTGGGACTAAAGGCATGCACCCTCACAGCCTGCCTCATGTTTACTAACTAGTTACCCAATTTGTATGACTTTCAAATAAAGCTAGGGTTTTGTTTTTTTTTTAAAAAAGTGTATATAATGAATTTCTCTAAACTATTGAGAATGCCTCGATAAAGCATAACTCTTAGGATAATAAAGGAAAATGATTCGTTGTCTACCGACATCAGCCCAGAATTACGGCCAACAAGCTTCAGAAATGGAAATAGCCTCTCTCCTGCTCACAGGCTGCCTGTTCGTTGGAACCTTGGTTAATAGTAGCCCTTTGGAGGGCTGCGTGTTGGCTGTCTACTAACCCAACATCCTTGGCCGCTGTAGGACATGGTGATAGAAGACAGGGTACTCACACAGTGACTGACAGCCTCCTGCTGGCAGTGGAGGGGTCCTGCTCAGGGCAACTCCACCTCAGTCCCGCCCTACTTTCAGAGATCGGGAAAAGATTACATTGATCAGATAGATAGCCAATGCTTCTTGCCTTAAATAGTCTGTGTTTTGTATTGTGAGGGTTAGAGTGAGGACAACTCATCCTTGCTATCAAAAAAAAACTTATAGATTAGAAATATTTGTAAATTCATAATATTGTAAATCTAGAAAAAGGCAGAGGCATTCCGTTGGTTGAAGAAAATGCCACCATGATGGAGGTAGACTTTGAGGTAGAAATCAGATGCGTGATTTCACTAAGCAGAGAGAAGCAGAGGCTGAGACAAGTAGGCCTCCTAGGTGTGGAGGATGAGGGTAGACACAGGATGTGAGTGAAGAGCGCATGAGCAAGTGCAGAAGCAGGCCGGCGGAATCAAGAAGCCTGTTTCAGAAAGACACTCAGGGTAAGTGAGCAAGTACAATTAGAACTGTACTAAACAGTTCTTAACGCTGAGTTAAGACATTCCCACTGCCTTGTTCAATAAGCCAGTAGCATGACCCAAAGCTGCAGTAATCTCTTGCTATAAATAAGGATAGAGTTAAGTAGAGAAGAGTTGAAGGTGATGAAGCCAGTTAGGAGGTTATTACAGTAATCACCAAGTAGGAAACAGATTAGCATCAGAAACGACAGGTGATGTTAAGAATGAAGGATTTATGCTACTTTGGAAGGTTATATTGAGGAAGGGCTCCTGGATCTACGTGTCCATAGAAGAGAACTCATTAATTGTAACTTATTATATACATTACCGCTGCCTTCCTTGTTATTGCATGTGTTTCTAAAGTAATTGTTTTAGAATTCGGTTAGCTTAGAACCCATTATGTCTCATTTAAAATTTACATTTACAGAACACACGTCCCGTTATTTTTTTTTCCTTTTTACGTGTCTAACCACTTTCACAATATACACTTTTTCTCGATAGATCTGGCAGTGCGGTGGTAAATTACTCTTCGTCCCTTGTTCTCGTGTTGGACACATCTACCGGCTTGAGGGCTGGCAAGGAAATCCTCCACCCCTATATGTTGGGTCTTCTCCAACTCTCAAGGTGAGGTTTTGTTCTTGTTCTTGTTGTTAAAAGGAGAGAGGGAAGAGAACGAAAATTCTGACCAAGTCACTCTCAGATCATTGGCTGGGGATCTCCGCAATCACGTTGGCTCTTTACCGTAAGCCAAGACTAGACTTGACTCTTCAAAGATCTTACTATTCTTTACTGTTACTCAGTTTAGCCCTGTTCCTTTTCATTTGTGTTTTGACAAAAAAAGAACAAGTGTATTTATGATGTATGACAATATTTGATATGCATACATTGTGGAATGCTTAAAGCCTATTTAGTTTATATACTTCATGACATGCTGGGCTTTAATCAATGTTTTTTTACTAATTGTCGTTAACTCATGTACAGAGATCACCACAACTTGCTTTTCCTATAGTAGGGAGTTTGTGTCTTTGGCCCAAACACCTCCCCAGCCTTCCCCTTTCTGAGCCTCTGGTAACTGCCATTCCACTGTTTCTATACACTGTTTTCTTTCACATCCTACCTGTGAGTGGGCGCACCCATTTCTCTTTCTGTGCCTAGTTTATCTATCTCATTTATCATAAGGTCCTGTGTGTTGTTGCAAATGACAGAATTTTCTTTTTTTAAAGATTGGGCATTCTATTGTGCATATCACATTTTCTTTATTTATATACCAGCTGGCAGACACTTAGGATGATTCCAAATACTAGTCATTCTGCACAGAGATTCGGGCATCTCACTGGTAGACCAAGTCAACATCCTTCAGGATATTTATTCATAGACAACACAGCACTGGGTCACGGAGTTTTTTTTTCTCTCTCTATTTTAATTGTATTTATTATTTATTTTTCTTTTATATGCATTGATGTTTTTTGCCATGGGTGTCAGGTCCCCTGGAACTGAAGTTACAGGCAGTTATGAGCTACCATGTGGGTGCTGGGGGTTGATCCTAGGTCCTCTGGAAGAGCAGTCAGTGCTCTTAACCACTGAGCCATCTCTCCAGCCCCCTATTTTCATTTCAGTGAAGGAGCCTCCATCCTGATTTCCATGACTGTAGTAGTTTGTATTCCTGCCAACAGTTTGAAAGGATTCCCTTGCACCTGTATCCCCAACAGACACACTTCCCTTTTCTCTCTGGACCGTAGCTGTCCTAGCAGATATGAAGTGACGCTGCCTTCTGGCTCTCACGTGCATCCCCTGCGCGGTTAGTGACACTGCATCCTGGCGTGTACCCAGCAGCCGTTTGTCCGCTTTTGAGAAATGTGTGTCGGGTGGTTTGCCCGATTTAAAAATCAGGTTATTTGTACCCTTACTCTTGAGTTGCTTTGTATTTTCCTACATCGTACAATTAGCTCCTTGGCAGGTGTGTGGTTCGCGGGCCCATTCTCTTCTGCAGGCGTGCTTCTTTTGTGCAGCGCTGAGGTTCTTAGTTCACCTTTACCTCATTGGTGTAGTTTGCTTTCCTCGCATGTGCAAAATATGGCAGAAAACTTTTCCTACATTTTTTTCCTAAGAGCTTTTTTTGGGGGGGGGGTCTCACTTTTAAGGCTTTAATCTATTTTGGGTTGCTTTTAGTGTGTCCTTGAAAAGAAGGTCTAATTTTATTCTTCTGCGGGAAGTTAGCCAGAGCTTCCTCAACGCTAGTATTGATGGAGACTGTCTTTTCCCTGCTGTGCGTCCTTGGCACCTTAGGTGAAAATCAGTTGTGTGTGCCTGAATTTATCTCTGGGCTCCCAGCGTCTGTTTCTGTTTTTATTGTTTCTGTTACCATCCTTTGTAGTAGATTTTGAAATCGGGTAGTGTAATGCCCCTGGATCTATTCTTTTTGATCAATATTACATTGGCTGTTATAACCGACTCTTTGCTGGTACCATATGAATTTTAGGGTTGATTTTCCCTTTCTCTCTTCTGTTTTCATTCATCTGTTTAGTGGAGGTGGGGGCACAGGGCCGTATGGTGACATGAGGAGGCTGGAGGTCTGTTTAGTGGAGGTGGGGGGCACAGGGCCGTCTGGTGACATGAGGAGGCTGGAGGTCTGTTTAGTGGAGGTGGGGGACACAGGGCCGTATGGTGACATGAGGAGGCTGGAGGTCAGCTTGCGAGACTCGGTTCTGTCCTTCCACTATGTGGATCCTACCAAGTTCATTCCAGAGACCAGACTTGGTCCTCAGGGCATGGAGGCAAGCGCCTCTCCCGGCTGAGTCATCTCACCAGCCTTGAATCTGTCAGTATCTATGAAAATTATAATGGGTATTTTGTAGATCACTTTGGGGAGTGTGGTGCTACCCAAACAAACAAACAAACAAACAAAAAACTAGTATTCTTGAGGAGCCTCTGATATTTGATATTAGCTCTTCCCATCCACGAGCATGGGATGCTTCCACGCTTTGTCTTTTTTAGATGACTTTCAGTATCTTTAGCTTCCATTGTTAAATTTATTCCTAACGATTTTTCTCTGTTTATTTGGTATGATGACCTTTGCCTGCTTTAATAACTATCTTTTAGCCTAGAAATCAATTTAATCTGAACACTAAATATGCCTACTCTTGATATAAAACAGAGGCCAGTAACTGGTGAACAAACCATACCCAGCCTCCTGGGGCCTTGCCACAGCTGTCACTTTATAGTAGGCCTGAAGAATTGCTGTGGACACAAAACAGATTCCCTGCATCCATGTGTGGTGTGCATGTGTCTGTGTCTGCATGTTCACATGTGTGAGGGTGTACCTGGGCCCAAGACTGACATTGGGAGTCTCCTGCATGGTTTTCCACCTTCACTGAGGCAGGGGCTCCCAATGGAACCTAGAACGTGCCTGTACAGCTGGTCTTAACTAGCCAGCTCACTCCAGGGATCTCTATCCTGTCTTCCTTGAAAGTGCTAGAATTACAGGAAGGCTGCCACTCCCATTTGGCATTTACATGGGTTCTCGAGATCCGAACTCTTGTCTTCATGCTGGAGTGGCCAGTGCTTTATCTACTGAACCATCTCCCCAGCCTGTTACACCCTCCTCTATGGAGAAATTGCTACTGCGTGATGTAGAAGATCGAGGGGACGGGGGAGAGTAAACACCCGTCCAGTCATTCATTCGTGCAAGGATTCACTAATTCTGTCAAGCTCTGCGGGTTAAATTTTTGTCGGTAATGAGAGTGTCAATTTATCTTACTGGTCACTAGCTGTTTTTCCTCCTTGTGAACCACCTGTGGATGATGTACAGTTAATTTGAGGTCACAGTGGAATGATTCTGTTATAGTCATGAAAAGATTAATAGAGTGAGCTGTAGAGCACTTCTTTGTAATGATGGTTGCTAAAATGGGATTTTCCCCATATATGTCAGTACCATGGTTCTAATAGAAAGGAAATGAGATGAGATGGAACACCACTGGCCACCCAGGCTCTCAGAAACCCTCTCTGGGCTTCACTTTCTTCATCTGCTCTCAGAATAAATTGTATTATCTTAGAATTTATGATCTTCCAGCTCAGGGATGTCTGATTTTATGTATCTCACTTTTTAAATGAATATACATGAATGGCATTTCTATACTTGGAAAATGACATATTAGGGTTATTAAATCCCTTCTTTTCATTGTTTAGGAAGTGTCAGGCCCTTTCTAGGTGAGTTCACCATATTTTGGGTTATTCTGCACATGTAAGGTAGGCTGCTTATGCCGTTACAGTTATTTCTACATCTCAAACCGCCTGTGGTTTTTCTTTTCTCAGAATTATGTTCGAGTTGTCGAAGTTTGGTGGGATGAATACAAAGACTACTTCTATGCCAGCCGTCCCGAGTCGAAGGCACTGCCGTACGGGGATATATCGGAGCTCAAGAAGTTCCGGGAGGACCATAACTGTAAGAGTTTCAAATGGTTCATGGAGGAAATAGCCTATGACATCACCGCCCACTACCCTCTGCCGCCCAAAAATGTTGAGTGGGGAGAAGTAAGTATCAGCCAATACTTAGATATCAGAATGTGTATATTTGGACTCGGTGTTTGAAAGAAGGCAGAGAAGAAGGGAAAGGTGCTCATGGAAGCAGAGAATGCGTGCAGAAATGTTTGACTAGAAACCGTTTGGTAGTATACACTATCCTTCTACCAAACCATCAGAGCTGCCCTGACCACGAAGCCACCCTGCCCCCTCCCAGCCATTAGGCACATGGCTTGGGGTGAGACACTCCCGTCTCCAGCACCCACCATGTCCCTGTCTTGGCCGCTTCCAGTGTCACTGCTGCTCTTGTCCTGAGAATCTTTCATCAGAGCCACTCGGGTCTGCCGTCCCCTGGGTCTTCACAGCACCCCACATCCGCCCACCCTCCACGCAGTCCAGTTCTGGGCCTACACCTCCCTGGGCCCCCGTAGGCTACTGCAGAGACCAGTGCAGCGCGACTCACATAGCACTCGTCAGATGAACTGGGCAGCGGGAATAAAGGAAAGCAGAGGCCTTGATCTCGATGGCCATTCCCATTTCTTCCGACTTGCCTCTGCGACATGGTTTCTGGTTGTACTCACACATGCACAGCTCATGCCATCAGTTTCCAGGATTGTGTGTCTTTGTTAATGTGTACATTCAGTGAACATTGACCGAGGGCCTGGCGTGTGCCAGTCATTCTTCTGGGCAAAATCAGACAAGCCCCCTTTCTTCAAAATCTTGTATGCTGGTGGGGGTGGGGAGAGAGACCAGAGCCATTGAGGGAAGCAGAGAGCATGATGAGATGACAGTGAGTACAAAGGAAGCTAGATGAGGGGCCATCTTGAGGGAGCTTCCTGAGGCTGTGACCATGAAAGAAAGAGCGCCACAAACAAAGAAAAGGGTGAAGTCAAAGTTAGGAAATTCCTTCAGTTCTCTTTCTATTGCTGGACTATGGCAACTCGTCAAAGAGGATTTGTTTGGGCTTATGGTTCTAAGGAAAGAGGATTTGTTTGGGCTTATGGTTCTAAGGGCTGCGAGTCCATCAAAACGAGCAGGGATATCAACGAGTTTGACGGCTGGAGTAGCAAGTTGACAGCTCGTGTCTTGAACTGTGAGCTCAAAGCAGAGAGAGAGCTGGAAATGGAGTGTCATCTCTTGAAGCCCACCTCCAGTGACGTACTTCCTCCCAAGCCTCTCTAAACAGTGCCACCCCTGGGGACAGAGCGCTCATATATGAGCCTCTGGGGAGCATGCCCATTCAAACCACCACAAAAATCCATTGTCCGTTTGAGAAACAGACTAGAAGAAATGGGGTGAGGTGGAATGGCAGACGTGGGACGTGGGGAGGCTCTCATCCTGAAGATGGAGAAAGGCCCATGGAGGATTTAAAACAGAAGGGCCATGAGATTTGGTTTGTGTTTTAGTTTGAATTGCCTGCTGGGAGCGTTTGGAATAGAAGTCAGGAGGGGAAGGGCAGTTCTAGTGAAACAGAGTGAGGTGGAGCGCATGGGACACATTTGAGGGGCACACTTACAGGCGTAGGGACATCACGGGGAAGGCTAATGTGTGAAAGACGAGGGCTGGGACCGTGTAGCTCTCTGATTAGAGGCGGCTGCGATTGTGAGCCCGGGACACAGTGAGTGTGGAGGTGTTGAGGAACAGCACTCTGCCTGCTGGAGGTGGTGTGCACACAGGATCCCTTCTAGACTGCCAGGTTCAGTGGTCAGCTGCTGCTGATTGACAGTCTTAACCTGAAACCCAGAAAAGAGGCCTCTCTGGCGGTGAACATCTGGAGCCCATTGGTCTGTAGCTTGAGGACACCGCAGCCCTACAGGGAGAAATATAGGCCATTTGTAAATCTGAATTGTTCTGAGTTTGGGAAGGAAAAGGGGGCACACAGAGGCCATGAAACTACTGCCTGTGTGTTACTTGTTTGGATGCCATTTTCTTTTTTCTGTGCTCTTATTTCATCTTCCCTGTTACAGCAAACTACCTAGTAACCCACTAGTAAATAATGAATTGGGGGAGTCTAGACCAGAGTTAGTTACATTTTAATCTCCCAAGAGCCCTTTGTGTGGAAGGAAGGAATTCTCCTTTGACCTTACCCAATCGGCTGGCTTTAAACACATCTTTATACAAATGACTATTAGATTACGTCATCAACTCAACCCTCCCTCCCAGAGCCTAGATAAATCATTTTGAACTCATCTCAATACATGAATTTGAAATTGAACTCCTTTCTCTCTCTCTCTCTCTCCAGCCCATCTTGGTTCATTGCTCGTACCAAAACCTGAGTAGTCCTCTTTGAATCTTTTTCTCGCATTTTCATCGGTTTCAGAACCCAGCCCTTCTTTTCCTTGATTGACTGAGTCTCCATCACCTCTCAGCAAAACTAACTCGCTCTTACCACAGCCGGTTCTAAACACAGCAAGCAATCAGTGTAGCTTAGGAAGTCCAAGTCAAGTCTAATCACCTCTCCTCAAAAAAACGCACAGTGGCGCCCAGTTGCTGGGGTGAAGGCACAGCCCTTTCTGGCGGCCGCGAGACCCTCATTCCTCTCTCGCCTCACCCGCTCCTGCTTGTCTCGCTCCACTTCAGCCCCACATCACACCTACTGCTCACCATCCCTCTGCCCACAGTGCCTTCCTGAGGACATCTGCATCCGTGACTAACACAGACCTCTTTCAAGTTTATCCACCCATGTCTGTGATGAGCTCTCCCCTGGAGCACTTCCAACTCCCTAGCCCCTTTCTCCCTACACACCCCCATGGCCTGCATTATTTACTAACATGGCAGGTATCATATTTGTCCATCACATGTTTTGCTTCTCTTCTGCCTTGTCTTTTGCTGTAAACTGTGAGTTTACTGAAACAGCTGTATTTATTTTGTTCGCTTACATATCAGAGACGGTAGCATGCCCACCACGTGGTAGATACCTGCCTAGTATTTCATGGATGAATCAACACATACATGCAGGAATGAGAGGATTAATGAGGGATTTTCCCCTCCTTTTACCGCTTCTCTTCTAAGTACATCTTCAGAGGAATTTCTCCAATTCCATTGCATTCACTCATCAGCTGAACATTCCAGAGAAAACCCCTATTTAGAAGACGTCCGCCGGGAAGTCTGAGCTTACCCCAGGCAGTAGAGGCTGCTCCGTCTGCACACTCGTCTCTTCTGCAGACCATCACACCCCGTTGTCCCCCATATTTTGATGGTCCTGAGGACCATGACTTGCTCATCTTCGTATGTTCAAAAGCTCTAATCCTTCGCCCGTATCTACAGAATTAAGCACTTTATCTAAATACTACAGTGGCCTATAATTGAGATAAATACACAATTCTTCTAAAAGTAGTTACTTTAGCACGAAATTGCATTCCAAACATGGAAACCTGTGTTTGCTTCTGCTTCCAGTATTGGTAGTTGGAGGGGAGCCCCACTGCAGGGTCCATGTGCCATGACCTTTGCATTGAGAAGCCTGGAGGCAGCTACCCCAAAAGTACTGCATAGCCACTGAGAGAAGACTCAGAAGCCAGGCTGCTCTAGACGTCTAAAGCTGGTCCCTGTCCCCTGTAGTTCACAGCTTTCCTCTGTTTACTTCTCATTCCCATGGATGCTCTGGCCCTGCAATTTTCCTTAGGGTATCTTGTACTTTGTTTCTTCGTTGTATTTTCTAGCACGTGGTAGGCTAGTGCCCTTAAGTGGAGTGAGCTCATTTCAATATTGGCCTTAGCCCATGATTTCAAAGATGATGATGGTGACGACGATGATGATGGCGATGCTAACACATACTTAAAGGATGGTGACACCTGGGATAGCCTGGCACTGCAGCCGGGAACTCTCCGTGAATTGTGCATTGCCCCTGAGAATCTTTTACTCTGGTCCTAGTTTATTGCAAACCAGACTGTTATCCTGTATGTTCTCTTCGTACCTTTAGATCCGAGGCTTTGAGACTGCGTACTGCATTGACAGCATGGGGAAGACCAACGGAGGCTTTGTTGAACTAGGACCCTGCCACAGGATGGGCGGGAACCAGGTAAGTCTCCATCTCTGGGGATTGGTCAGCCCTGAGAGCCAGCAGACTTGATCACAGACAGAGAGCGTTTGTTTAGTTTGGTTTTTTCCTTTTGTCTTGAGAAATCAGAAACATTAAGTGAAGTCTGACTGCTAAAGCATTGTCTTTAAATAGGGAATATTGTCAGTGTTGATTTTCACATGAGAATATAGAAATGTCTGCACAGAATTAATAATATGTTCCTATGGGAACACACATTAATCAGGACTAAGTAAGCCCAACCTCTGCGGTTTCACAAGTGTAGTTAGTAAGCCACACTTTTTCTTAATAAGCCAGGGTGCTGCTGCCAGTTCCATATATTTTATGCATGGCTTCCTTTTATAGATATTTTTCATGTGTCCAATCTCAGCTGTGAAACACTATTAGGTCTACTTCTGATTTTTAATTTTCTTATTGTTGATACATGGTAAATATGAGTTAATTACCCATTCTGTGGATTAGAGTGTAAATAAAGTGTTAAGAGAGGGCTTCAGTAATTTCAAAATGAGTGCAGCTCTTGTCTGTGGCACAGAAATCATAGAACAGTGAGTTATAGGAGTTAAGTTTTCTGTGAAACATATATTGGCAGGAAAGTTATCTCTGTTTTATTTGTTTGTTCAATAGCTTTTCCGAATCAATGAAGCAAATCAGCTCATGCAGTATGACCAGTGTTTGACAAAAGGACCCGATGGCTCCAAAGTCATGATTACACACTGCAACCTGAATGAATTTAAGGAATGGCAGTACTTCAAGGTATGCTGTGTGCCAGCTCCTGGGTTAAGGTCTGCTGTCCCGTTGTCAGGAACACTTAGCTTGTAGGATTTAGACGGACGACATGTTCATGTCCGTGACTTGGGTGTCCTGCCTTAGGTTTTGGTGCAGGTTTGCCTGGGCTCTCGGTGAGTCACTGGTCTATAATGAGCCGTCACTTCTGTTCCCTGGAGCAGGGTTGTCACGCAGTGAGTCCGCTGTGACAGGCATGGAGAATTTTAGAAGCTCAAGGATGCGGGTGTTGCTGGAGGCAGTTCCCACCACTGTTTTCAGATCTAAATCCAATGAGTCTTTCACTAAAATATCAGCAGTGTTCTTAGACCTTTAAAAAAGAAAGGGGTTGACTCCTCGTGCTGTCCAGCAGGTGGCAGTGCAGACAGGCAAATAAGAGTTGGACACAGAACCTTCCGGCTTTCTCAGCCTTCCCTGCTAACTGCAAACAGGAGGAGTTGCTTGTTCTAGTCACATGGTTTCATTGGCCTGGTTTATTCACGTGACCTTGCTGGGCCTTAGGCTGCTTTTCTGTCTCAGCTGTGCCTAGTTAAAGCATTCTGGCAAGATTCAAACATATTAATGGGAGCTGGGCGGTGGTGGCGCACGCCTTTAATCCCAGCACTCGGGAGGCAGAGGCAGGTGGATCTCTGTGAGTTCGAGACCAGCCTGGCCTACAGAGCTAGTTCCAAGACAGGCTCCAAAGCCACAGAGAAACCCTGTCTCCAAAAACCGAAAAAAAAACAAAACATATTAATGGATTAATGTATAATCTTTTTTTCCTTTTGATTGAAAATAGGTTCCCCCACATACACATAGTATATATTAATTACAGTTTCCCCTTCCTCTGTTCCTCCCAGCTCTTCCCCACTGTCCCTCCCAAGCAGATCCATTCCCTTTCTGTCTTTCATTAGAAAACAAACAGGCTTCCAAGGGATGATAATAAAATATAACAGCAACAAAAGAGAGGCCCTATCATATGGAAGTGTGACAAGATAAGACCTAAAGAAGGGCAAGAGCCCAGGAGACGGTGCAGGAGTCCCTTGTCCACACACTCAGGGATGTATAGTTTTTTCAAAGTGTACATTTGCATGCGTCAAGTTATTTTTTTATGAACTACAACACTGGCAAAGCCTTTTCAAACGGAAAGGACCCAGGGCAGCCCTCAGCTCCACTCATCTAGCTGTGCTCTCCCTCCTGTTGTGCAGGCATTTTCCTCACGCAGTAAGGTCTAGGCACCGTCTTCCATGGATAATTGCTAAGCATGCCTGGTGCTGGATTTTATTGTATTTATTGTTCTTATTTGTATAGTGGGTGGGATATATGTGAGGAGAGGGGCACCCACCAACATGCTGTACAGGTCAGAGGACAACTCTGGAATTGGTTTCTCTTGCCACCTTTAAGTGGGGCTCAGGGATCAAACTCAGGTCTTGAAGCTTTGAAACAAAGCCAGCTCAGCTCACAAGGGCTGAATCTTTTGTGTTATTGTTTTTTTTTTTTTAATAACAGGTTGGAAAGGACAACTTGTTATTAACAAGATTAATAAATCCTGGCAAACAGTGTTTATTTTCACAAGAAAAAATGAAGAGTAAATGGTAGAGACTGTGGGAATGGTAGTTTTTAAACTATAAAGGAGTCTAGCAGACCAAATACCATCAAGAAGTCATGAGTAGTTTTCTGGAGGCGGAGGCAGAAGGATTGTGAGTTCAAAGCCAGGCTGGACTACATGAGGTCTTGCCCCAAAAGAATGGAAATCAGCTGGGGATAGAACCCAGAGGTACAACATAATGATGAATTAACCCCTCAGTACCTATCCCAAATTAAAGAAAAAGGAATCTATGTGTTTTCGATATTAAAGACCCAGTGGGGCCCAGTGATGTGACAGACTGACGTCGTGAGCACGTGGAACATATCTAAAGCACTTTCTGTAATGTGGAGGGGAAAACATACAGTTAAAAAGAAGCCAAATACTATCAGGAAGGGAAAAAAGAGAATGTAGTTTTTGATGTTTTCATAGAAAAAACTAAAACAAAGATCCAGCAAGGAGACATGCAGAAGAAACTGAGAACTGCTTTAAGGTTACTCCTAATTTGAAGGGGCTTTTTTTTTTGAAGTAGCCATAGGAAACAGTCGATACTTTTAGGAAAATTATTCATAAAGGACTGCGAAAAATAAATAGGTCGACGATAAGATCGGCTTGAACAGAATTCTCAAACTTTCTGGCTTCTGCATCCCCCCACCCTCCTAGGCTTAAGGATTATTGAAACTCACTCAGTACTGTTGGGCTAGCCTGTAATCCCAACCTTGAGGCAGAGGTAGGAAGGTTGTAATTTGAAATAAGCCTATACTACAATATTGAGAACCTGTTTCTTTTCTTTTTTTCTGTTGGCTATGAGAATTATTTTTCTTTTATTTTACATACCAACTGAAGTTTCCTCTCCCTCTTCTAACAATAGAAAGATACTAATATTCTCCACAGGGGGCTTCCATATAGGTTATTACTAAAAATATTTGTGAAATTTGAAATTAGATAATATATAACTTTTTTATGTTTCATATTATGCTAAAATAATACTAAATACTATTCAGTAAGTTATGAAGATCTCCCAAATGCTGACATGTTCCATTGCATGAAATGCAAAAAAAAAAAAATCAGAAATATAAGGTTTGTTCCTTTAGAGAAGTCTAAATTTTGTCAAGTAAACTAGAACAAACACTGTCAAGTATTTTTTTTATTTGTTGTTGTTGTTGTTGTTGTTGTTCTGATAGTTACAGACATCCAAGTTTGAATAATCAGTTTGTTGAATTGAGTAAAAATGGCAGGGTATGAAAAAGTGGGTAGTTACTCCTTTCTTGTGTGCCTTTCTCAAGATGCCACTGTGCTCTTCCATGGGGAGTTCTTGATGCACAGTTTCTGTTTCCTCTCAGTGGTTTTTAAAGGATACATGAGGCGGGCTGGAGAGATGGCTCAGAGGTTAAGAGCATTGCCTGCTCTTCCAAAAGGTCCTGAGTTCAATTCCCAGCAACCACATGTGCTCACAACCATCTGTAATGAGATCTGGTACCCTCTTCTGGCCTACAGGCATACACGCAGACAGAATATTGTTTACATAATAAATATTTTTTTTAAAAAAGGACACATGAGGGTCAGGTTATAATTAAAAATTAATAAGCTTTGACAGGCAGTGGTGGCACACGCCTTTAATCCTAGCACTTGAGAGGCAGAGGCAGGCGAATCTCTGTGAGTCTGAGATCTTCCTGGTTTACAGAACAAGTTCAGGGGCAGCCAAGGGCTATACTAAGAAACAGCCTCAAGCCCCCTCCTCCCCACACCTTCACTGTGGGTGTCCTTACGGGGAAGTGTGGTGGGTTTGAGCTGAGTCCGTGGCGGTGACGGGTAGGACAGTTGGCAATTTGTCACACGCACTGCTTGATGACGCTGGGACTTGAATGCTTTCACCGTGGCTTTTGTCCCAATGGAGCAATGTCAGTACAGCGCAAAGGAATCAGTTCTTTTGCATTTTTAAGCATGAGTTTGGCTGAACCCACCCATTCTTGGGTAGTCTGCGGACCTTTCTTTGAAAAGCTGTGAGCTGAACGGAAGGAATAGGCAGCATACGATGAAAACTGGAGTAGAGCAGGGGAGATAGGAGTTAAAAACCGTAAGCCAGAGACTCACAATATTAGCCATGGAGAACTGATACATGAATGAATGAGAGAGAAGCATACAGTTTCCTTAGGACTGGAGAGCTGGGATTGTCTTTAGCCAGAATAAAAACCAAGGACAAAGGTTTGAAGGGCCGGAACTTCAATTTGTGTGTATTGAATTTGGCGTACCAGCAGTATGTAGTGACATAATAAAAGGAAGGGCTAAGAAAACTGACATTCAAGGTCTAATTCAAGCTGGTCCAGTATGCTTGCACTGCCTTCTGAGAAAGCCCAGTAATGCTTCCGATGTCAGGATCTCTGAGTCCGCATTTCCAACCTTTCCCTCCCCGTGTTTTCCAGAGCCTGCACAGGTTTACCCACGTCCCTTCAGGAAAGTGCTTAGATCGCTCAGAGGTCCTGCATCAAGTGTTCATCGCCAGCTGTGACTCCAGTAAGACGACCCAGAAGTGGGAAATGAACAACATTCACAGTATTTAAAAACGAAGAAACAAAACCAACACTCTACCTACTGACAAGTACATTTATGGAGGACTGAAAACCGCCTGGAACCTGCTGCAACCATTATTATTAATTCTGTACAGCTCCAAACATGGAACCTCTGATCAGCTCGAAGGACGTTGATAAACTGTGATTTTTACAATAACATTATCATCTGCAGTTACTGTTTACAAAACTGCTTTTACCTTAAACTCTGTAGATGTTTACATCGTTTTTCTTTTGTTTTAAGATGACGTTGGTAATTTGTGCCTTTAACTCAGTTTTCAGAACAGAGTTAAAGCATATGTTGTCTTCTTTGGGAATACACTCAGGGGTCTGAAAGGCAGTTTGGTTTTTGTTGTTGTTGTTGTTATTGTTGTTAACACACTTGAAGAAAAGCTACGGTTGAAGTAACCAGACTCTGCTATTTGACTTGGTGGTTATCAACCTGCTGTCTTTATTTAATTTCACATCTTTCTGAAGCACTGCCCCAGGTCGTTAGCCATGGTGGCCTTCCTTCAGTCATGCTGCTTGTTTGAAAGGTGAATTTCAACACATTTAGTGCCTCTTTCATTTCTCAGTATATTTTTTGAGAGCTTATAGTGAAATTGATATGATGGTAACAATGGATGAAATGTCACCTGTGTGGGGATACTTCTGCCACTCAGAAATGAGTTTCCGGGCTGCCATTGACTATGAAGTTGAATGACTTATGGCTGGAAGAAGAATGACAGTGGGGACCAGCTCAAGGCCATCCCATTGGGCCTGAAGATGCTGTGGCAGACTCCCCTGTCTGCTGGTATTCTCGATGCCCTCTGCTCACACCAACTTCTAGGCTAGCAAAGGGATCTTCCTCCTAAAAAGAACCATTGCCCACCTATATTTTGCATCTACATTCCCCAGGATCTGTCACTATAGAAAACTAGAAATAATTCTCAGTTTGAAACTTGAAAAGAAGGCTGGGGGGCAGGAATACAATACAGTAGTCTAGTGTGAACAACGTAAGGGCAGTTCTGAGCTAAGAATTCCCGAGCCCTTGTTAGATACAAAGCCTTAGAAAACTGCAGTACAGCCCAAGCTGTGAAACCAGGATGAGCGGACACGTGTCTTCATCCAAATGAAATGCCATGCACATTGTTTTTTAATTTAAGACAGCACCTAAGAACACAGATCAGCAAACGTGAACTGTGTTGTTACCTTAGGTGTTAATTTCTATTTTAGGAAATGTATTTTCTTTTAGTATATGCCAGTGAAAACATTTAATTTGAACATTAAGACAATACCTACTTTAAGAGAACCGAATGTTGCAAATTTTAATTTCTAAGAAATCTACTCTTACCCAAAAAGATAAAAATGCCGACATTGAGTGCCAAAAAAGGAAAGTGATGTGATTAGATGGGACAAGTAAACTAAGCATGTTTGATCTTGTAATCATCACAATGAGAGAATTCACAAACTACTGCCAAAAGTAAATATTTTTAATTAAAGTTTAAAAAAGAAAAAAAAAATGCTAACATTTATTTAGAAAAAAAGTCTACAACTTTTTTTCCCCAACCTTAATTCTTCAGTTTGGACAATAAAACTTACACATCCCAGTTTATTTGTAATTTTGAGTTGTCAGTTTGTATTTTGCTACTGATCTGTGATCCACTATTTAAACTTTCATCTCTAGGGATATTTAAAAAGAAATGCATTTATATGCTCATATAATTGCAAGTAAATCAACTATAAAAAGGAAAGCAAGCGAACTGGTAATTTGTGTTTGAAATCACCACTATTTCCCATGTTGAATATAGTAACCTTGTATCTATGCATAGGCTAAGAAAGGTGGCACACATACTGTGCATGTCATTTTCCGGGCAAATTAAATTGTTTTTAGTACAATTTGTTAGGATACTGTACGAACATGATTCTATATATTGAAATCAGAAACCTTACCACACGTGAAAACATCAGAAGCTGCCGCCATAATGACTGTTTTGTACTTTAGGCTGCTTTGAAAATAATCCCCATATCCTTGCTTTGTAAGTTGATGATATCACTATGCATTTCTACACATTTTATAAATTTGATTTATGCAGATTTTGATACACTGTATGTTTCTGTAGAAATTGTACAAATACTCAAAATTTTATTAGGGTAAACTTGAGAAGCTTATGTATATCTTAATTCTGGGTTGCTTGTTTTTTAGGTGAGAAAAAATAAAATGTATTTTAATCCATAGCTTTTCAGCGCTTGTAATCATTCCTTTTTCTTTTTTAAATTTTTTTTCCGTTTATTTATTTATTAAAGATTTCTGTCTCTTCCCCGCCACCGCCTCCCATTTCCCTCCCCCTCCCCCAATCAAGTCCCCCTCTCTCATCAGCCCAAAGAGCTATCAGGGTTCCCTGCCCTGTGGGAAGTCCAAGGACCACCCACCTCCATCCAGGTCTAGTAAGGTGAGCATCCAAACTGCCTGGGCTCCCACAAAGCCAGTACGTGCAGTAGGATTCTATACATGACTGCACACTTAAAAATTTACTCGGAGCCAGGCGGTGGTGGTGCACGCCTTTAATCCCAGCACTCGGGAGGCAGAGGCAGGCGGATCTCTGGGAGTTCGAGGCCAGCCTGGTCTACAAGAGCTAGTGCCAGGACAGGCTCCAAAGCTACAAAGAGAAACCCTTCTCAAAAAAACAAAACAAAAATAACAAAACTGTTTTATAATTCTTTAAGATTTTGAATTGCTCATAACTGAGTTAGATTTAGGCCTCCCTTTGAGCAGTGCTGCAGCAGAGAGCTTCTTTTTCAGAGGATGTTACAATCTGCTGGACTAAATGGTAATATAGCATAGTGGGGTCCAGTGTTTATTTATTTGAACTCCCACTACAGATCACCTTGTGTGAGTGATCTAAACTCTGTAGCACAGCTTTCTCATTTACAGAGCTTGCTTTTCAGGGTTATTAGGATTAAATGAATTAATGTGCCTGAAGTTCTTATATAAAGTTCTGATTTTCAGACTACAGTGTAGACCCCAATAAAGGCAATGTGTGAATGGAGGTATTTATTTTTCTCATTATGACCCATACTTTACCCCCCCCCCCATAAAACTTATAGTAGAAAATTTGATGCAGTGTTTGGTAGAGCATTTAACTGGCTATCCCTAAACAATCTTAAAAATAACCAAATACACTGTGGTCAGGAACTCCTCAGCAAGCAAAGCACACCGTACTTAAGAGACAATGGGGCTGGAGAGATGGCTCAGCAGTTCACTGGCTACTCTCCAGAGGACGCAGGTTCAATTCCCAGCACCCACAAGGCAGCTCACAGCTGTATAGACTCCAGCTCCAGGGAATCTGGTAGCACCACACATACAGGTAAAATACCAATGCACATAAAAAATTTAAAATTAAAAAAAAAAAAGAAACGAGGTGAACCCCATGTTTCCCCATGTCTGTCTACCTGAGAGAGGAAGAAAAGCAAACAAGTTTCTGCTGAGCAGAAACAGTGGGAGTTGGCCATTGCAGAATGAAAAAAAAAAAAAAAGCCTAAATGCCTATTGGTAGAATGAGGAAGTATAACATAATGTTTTGTTGTTTTTGGGTTTTTGAGACAAAGTCTCACTACACAGCTCTGGCTGTCCTAGAAGTCACTATGTAGACCAGGCTGGCCTCCAACTACTCTGAGATGCCCCTGCTTCTCTGCCTCCCATGTGCTGGGATTAAGGGTGTGCACCACTATACCCAGCTGATATAATCATATAATGTAATGTTATACAATGAAAAGCATGAACAAACTCAGTCATAAGTTCTAGTGATACAGTCTTAAGTGAGAAGGGCAAATCCTAAGGGACTTTATTCAGCACTTTTTATAAATATCAAAAATAACTAAGATATACAGCAAGTTGCACACATATAAAGTTAAATCAATCATTTGTCCATGTTGAGTTTCCTGTTGGAGTTTATAAGATTGGCCTCAAACTTGCTATGAATAGTACATGACTGAACTGATTCCACATGCTCCAGTGGCCCAAGGGCTAGGATTCTAAGGGTGTACAACCACACCCAGTTTAAATTTTACCAAGAGGCTACGTGCCTTGTCTGCTCTTAATGAAACCAGTAAAGAACAGAGTTGTTGCCAAATCTAAGCTCCTCGCTATCACTTAATCTCTTTTAGTCTCGGTTTTATATAAATTTTTGTTAGTTTCTTGTTTTGTATATAAGTCACCTCTTTTTTGGTAATGTGGACGATCAAAGAATGCATAAGGAATTGATGAATGATTATTATGTTGTCTGAACTAGAAAGTAACTACAGGCTTGGCATGCCGGTACACAGCTTGAACGCTACCAGCAGGCAATCTCCTGCTGGTCTAGTGCTCAGGCCAGCTGGAGCTACATATAGACACACTTAGTGAAGAAAGGAGACTAGACAGGTGATAGGGCCATTCCCAGTTGTAAAATCTGATGAATTGGTTTGAAATTCAGTACTACTGAGCACCTGATTTCTTTACAATTTTTCCTAATTATTTTATTAGTTTATATATGTTTTCCCTGTATGTATGTCTATACACTAGATACTTTGCTGATACCCAAGGAAGTCAGGACTAGTACTAGAGTTACAGATGGCTGTGAGTCACCATGCGGGTGCTGGGAATTGAACCCCGGTCCTCGACAAGAGCAGCCAGTGCTCTTAAAGAGCTGAGCCATCTCTCCAGCCCAAATTTCACTTTTTTTTTTTTTTTTTGGTTATTTTTTGGGCTCTACATTTTTCTCTGCTCCCCTCCTTGCCTCTCCTTTCCCCGCTTCAATCCTCCACTAAGGTCCCCATGCTCCCAATTTTCTCAGGAGATCTCAGTTTTCACTTTTAAAGTGAACATTCTAATTGTGCTAGTCTACAGATGTCCTAACAGGAAGAATGAAGTTTACCAAGAGGTGATCAAGGCTCAGGAGGACAGTGAGGTTCAGTGAACCCCCAGAAAATGTCTTTTACCTTTGCTGCACCATAAGAACCACCATAGAAGTGACAAACTGGTGAGCCTTGGATAGGACCTTATCTATGGCTGTTTTCTTTGACCCTAAAATGTGGATTGCTAATATTTAATTCAGATTTCAGTTTTTAAAAACTTTCTACTTGAAAATGTATGCGGGAGATCTATGAATTCTGTACCATTTCTACCCAAGACAGTTAAAAATAGTACCCTCCCAGCCGGGCGGTGGTGGCGCACGCCTTTAATCCCAGCACTTGGGAGGCAGAGGCAGGTGGATCTCTGTGAGTTCGAGACCAGCCTGGTCTACAGAGCTAGTTCCAGGACAGGCTCCAAAGCCACAGAGAAACCCTGTCTCGAAAAACAAAACAAACAAACAAAAAAAATAGTACCCTCCCATTTATCCTAACATTCATATTTTCAGATAGGCACAGAACATTTTCAGTCAGATACAGCAATGCGAAGGCAGTTAGTGTACAGGCCTTCTTCACACCTCTTCTGGCCCTTTCCCCTAGTTTCAACACCTCTTCCCATCAACCAACAAACCTCTTAAAATGGTTCTCTACTGGGAATCATGGAAAACTAATCTAAAACTAGCTCATTTCTAGAAGTATTTCCACTTTTAAAACTAAATTTTATGAAACGCTCTGACAGTTCCTTTCCTTTTTTAAGAGTATAAACTAAACAATAAATTTCAATATCTCAGAAGCTAGCAAACTTATACAATATAAAGTAACTTCACCCTTATCTCCACCGCTTCCTCCCCCCCCCCCCAAAATATGAATGTCTACTCACAGGGACCACAGAAAACTTAGTTTAAATTCAACACTAAAAGAACAAAGTCTTGATAAAATTACAACTGCTACCTGGTCCTCTCTTACATGAAGAATCTTGTGAGTCTAAGACACAAAAATAGCAAGGGCATTAGGAGGGAAGATACATTGCGAGTAAGAATAACAGAATCCATGTGACATTAAAGTTTAAGGGGAATTAAATAAGCAAAAACAAAAGGTAGATAGGGACCTTTTATTTGGTCCCTATGGGATGACAATATGCAGACTAAATAAAAACAAATGTGAAACAAATGAAGTTTTCATGCGAAAACCCATTGCTTTTATTCTCCCTTAAAATTAGTGTCCCCATTAGTTGTGGCAGGGATTCCTGGGTCTACTACATTATGCTCCTTTGCTTTTTTCCCTTTGTTATTCCAAGAAATAAGACTTTTGTTAGGTGTGGTGACACACACCTTTAACCCTTTTAATCGGAAGGTAGAGGAGTATAGATCTGTCAATTTGACACCAATCTGGTCTATAAAGTGAGTTCCAGGATAACTAGGATTGTTATACAAGGAAACCCTGTCTCAAAAAACAAATATATGTATGTGTGTGTGTGTGTTTTGCAAAACATTTCATGGCATATGAAGTAATGGGAAGTCAGATTTTCTTTTTTCCAAGATGAGGTTTCTGTTGTCCTGGAACTTGCTATGTAGAACAGGATGGCCTCAACCCACCCTCCTCTGCTCAGGATTAAAAGCAGGTGCCACCAGGCCCAGCTGGGAAGTCTTATTCAAGGTGTATTTATTTACTACTTACAGTAATAATCTTAGAAATATTTTTTTGGACCGGGCAGTGGTGGCACGCCTTTAATCCCTGCACTTGGGAGGCATAGGCAGGCAGATCTCTGGGAGTTCGAGGCCAGTCTGGTCTACAAGAGCTAGTTCCAGGACAGGAACCAAAAAGCTACAGAGAAACCCTGTCGCGAAAATCAAAAAAAAAATTTTTTTTTGGTCAGTGTGATGGCACAGCAGGTAAAGGTGCTTATTGTCAACCAAGTTTGACAGGGGGAGTTCGGTCCTACATGGTAGAAAGGAAACCAACTCCTACAAATTGTGGATATTTATAAGCACCCTGTGCCCCACAATACATGCCTGAGTATACACACAATGTCGGAGTGGTCATGACACATGGAGGTCAGAAACAACTTTCTCAGCATTCTGAGAACTGAACTCAGATTAGGCTTGGGCAGCAAGTATTATTTAACTATTGAACAATCTCCCCAGCCTTCAATTTTTTTTTTTAACAAACCAAAAAACAATTGCTTTTGGTCTTTGACTGAGATAGGTTTCAAGAGTTATACATTTGACCATAGTCAAATAAACCTGTGCATTTAAAAAATGTCAGGGTCGGAGAGAGAGATGGCTCAGAGGTTTTAAGCACTGTCTTCTCTTTTAGAAGTCCTGAGTTCAGTTCCCAGCAACGATATGGTGGTTCACAACCATCTGAGATCTGCTATCATCTTCTAGTGTACAAGGTATACATGCAGGCAAAATACTGCATAATCTTAAAAAAATGAACATTTAAAGATGTCAAACGAAAACCTGAATATATATATATACACACACACACACACACACACACACACAAACCAAGTGCCACTTCCCCAATACACAATTTCTTCACAAAAACCTAAAAGAAAACATCACAGCAAACACCCTAACGTATAAAAAATTGTTTTGGAAAATATGACACGTGAGATATGTAAGAACAGACTATGAAACATGAGAAGTATTACATTGATGGAACAGAACAAACACTGTAAAACTGTTGAGGCATATACTGCTGTACTACTTATACTTAGAGCAGTTTTGCCAGGCTTGAGTTTAAAGCTCAAGAGCAGTTTCTAACAAAGTACAGGTATGGAAGAAAACACCAAAAAAACCTTAAATGATGCCACTGAAATTAGTTCAGGGGTACAGCACTTGCCTAGCATGCATAAGGCCCTGGCTTTCATCTTCAGCACTGCCAAAAGCAAAAATAAAGTTTGAATTATTCTAAGTAGCAAATTCTAGCCCAGCTATTCCTTAAAGAATATTTTTCACACATAAAAATAGTCACAGCAATATATATATATTATCCCCCC
>NW_004949126.1:1643903-1644833 GCF_000317375.1 Microtus ochrogaster | reverse complement strand
CCTTGAATTCAGATATCCGCCTCCCTCTGCCTCCCCAGTGCTGGAATTAAAGGCGTGTACTACCACAACAGGGTTTACAGCAAAGTTCTTTAAGTAGCGTAAGGGAGTTACAATGATAGTGAAAGCAGCACTTGTCAAGAGGGAAAAATTTTAAGGAACTAGTTAAATTATAACCTGTTCAATGGAGTATACAGATACAGATATTTAAAAAATCCAGTAACTGCTTTAGGAATTTACTTGTATAATACCAATACACACAGATTAATTATGCTCCCATTGATTGTTGCTAGGAGTTTAGTCTGGAGAACCCAAAACTGAAAGAGATGTACTATGCTTATTATTACTACCTTTGTACCACAGAAGCACTTACTTTCTTTGCAGGCTTTCTCCCGACACACAAGCCAGGGTAGGTCTTAACTTCCACTCCTCGTGCCTCTACCTTCCAACACTGGGACTAATTACATAACCTGCCACCACCCAGCCTGGCAGACCTACATGTTTACACACTTGAAAGTAGTAGCTGGTCCAGAATGGAGCCTACTCCCTATCCTCATTCAAATCATCTCATAACTTACTTTCAGGACTAAGTTTTGGTACAATGAGCTAACACCAGATCTATCCACCTCAAATCTGTATTAACATTCAGTAAATCAAGATAACTAAAATCCCACACCTCCATATCTAGTACATTATCCAAAACATTTTAGTATACTAAAAGACCTAACACCTGAAAAGACCAACACACACCCTTCCATTTGAAGGGAAATTTAGACTTGTAATTAGCACAATAGAACATTTTGAAAGTCTTATGTCCCTAATACTAAGCTTTAACCTTTTGCTAATAACTATGCCCTAATTTATGGTCATAGAAATTGACCCTTCTCTCCAAACAAAACAAAACTAATAAATCAGCAAAAAAAAAAAAAAAAA
>NW_004949126.1:1640595-1641647 GCF_000317375.1 Microtus ochrogaster | reverse complement strand
GGGGGGGGCAGCGCTCCGCTTCCCGCCCAAACCCGAGCCTCCGCGCCCCTCCTCCCCGCGCGCGGCCCGGCCCACCTCCCCGCGGCCCCGTTCGCCTCAGCGACTCTTGCCCGAGGCCGAAAAGCCGCCGTCCGCGCGCCCTCCGGACAGGAAAGCGCCGCGCCTTCCGTGCCGCGGGCCTCACGCTCAACTCGTCAGGAAAACTTCCAAGTCAAAACTAAACGGCGCGCGGTCGGGCCCACGGGCTTCCCCGCCCGCCGCCCCGGCCCCGGCCCCGGCCCTCACCCGAAAGCCGGTTCCGCCCGGCTGGGCCCTTCCCGAAGCCGCCCGGCCGAGGCCCGGCCCAGGTCACCCCCTTCGCCGCCAGGCCCGGGCCGCAGAGCCCGAGGCTCTCAGCCGACTCTTACCTGGCGCGAGCGCGTCCCTCCGAGGCCGACACGAACACTTCCTTTCCCCAAGCTCCGGCGAGAACTGGCACCTCACGACCCAAGCCGCAGCCTCTTGTTTTGCAGACTTCTCCGCGCCACGGCAGCTTGACGAGATCCGTCGCCGGCCACGCCCCCTCGTCTCCGATTGGCTGTGAGGATTATTCAAACCTGGGGAGTCCCCGCCCTCCCAGGGGAAGGGCTTCTGATTGGTCGGCGGCCGAGCAGGCCCGCCCCTCCGGCCCCGACCTAGCAGGTTCGGTGGGTCTCCCAGGTCGTTAACTCCCAGACCCGTTGGAACCGGTCTGGGGAGGAATGTACTGCTCGACCCTGATTGGCGGCAGGAAAAGCGTTTGAAAAATGGCGGGCCGGACGCCGATTGGCTGACACCGTAAACAGGGGTGTGGCTAGCTCCGGCTCTGCCCCGCCAGATTTAAATCTACGCGGGGGCGGCTCGCCCGAGCTTCAGGTGCTAAAGATGGCGGCCGCTCCCGCCGGCAGCCCCGGTGTGCTGTGCCTGGCCGCGGCCGCCCGGAGGCTCGGCTATGAGTTCACAATAAGCAAACGGGGTGACGGTTGGGGGCGTGCGGCGCGGGGCCCGAGCGTGGCCGGCGGGGAGCCTGGGGC
>NW_004949126.1:1637589-1638850 GCF_000317375.1 Microtus ochrogaster | reverse complement strand
ATGTGGAAACATAGTACAGTGGAAACTTCCCGGAATCTATGAGGGTGACCCTAGCAAAGACTCCTAGGAATGGGGGATCTGGAACCTGAACCGGCCATCTTCTATAATCAAACATCAACCCAACCACAAAACCTTCAATCTACAATTTGTCCTGCCTGCTAGATGTGCTGGGGTAATGGTGGCACAGAACTTGTGGGAGCAGCTAACCAATGTCTGTGCCAATTTGAGGCCCTACTCACAAGAGGGAGCCCACTCCTGATACTGCCTGGGTGGCCAGGAACCAGAGGTTGGATAGCCAGAGATCTATAACAGAACAAAACATGACTGTCCAATAATAATAATAACAACAATAACAACAATAATAATAATAATAAGGTGATCCCTAATGATCCTCTGCTATACTCATAGACTGGTGCCTAGCCCAGCAGTCATCAGAGAGGCCTCATCCAGCAACTGACGGGAACAGATGCAGAGGCCCACTGCCAGAGTCAAACATTAGGTGTAGCACAGGGAACCCTGAAGAAGAGGGAAAAGAAGGATTGTAGGACCCAGAGGGGTCAAGGGCACCATAGGTAGAGCTCACAACGGGTCACAGAGACTGAAGGGACAATCATGGACCCCCGATATGGATTTGAGCTAAGTCCTCTACATATGTGTTGTGATTGCATAGTTTGAGATTTTTGTAGGACTCCTTATATTGGGAGTGGGGGTGTCTTTCTTTTGCCTGCTCTTAGGACCCTTTTCCTCCGACGAGGTTGCCTCGTCCAGTCTTGATATGAAGGCTTGTGTCTAGTCCTATTGTAACTTGTTGGGCCGTAGTCAGTGGACACCCCTGGGAGGCCTGCTCTTTTCTGAAGGGAAACAGAGGAAAGAATATGGGAGAAAAGGGGAGGTGGGACAGGACTAGGTGGAGTGGGGGGGGAGGAGAGGAAACTGCAGGCCAGATGTAATGTGTGCAGGAAGAATAAATTAAAAAAACATATTAAAAATAGTTTAAGACGAACAATATTTTCACGAAAAAACAAGAAACGGAAATGATCAAAGACAGCTTAGATTTTAAGAACAAGACTGAACTGCAGAATACAGGTGCTGTGGAATAATCCTTCCGTACACTGTGAATAAATATTACTCTCATTGGTTAACACAGAACTGACAGGCTAGTAGCCCGCCAGGATGTATAGGAGGGGCTGGTCAAACTGAGAATCCTGTGAGGAGGAAGGGTAGAGTCACCAGAAAATGCAGAGGGAGCAAGACATGCTGG
>NW_004949126.1:1635326-1636555 GCF_000317375.1 Microtus ochrogaster | reverse complement strand
TTGGTTGAGAGATAACATGAAGCGAAGGGGCCCGAGAACACTAAGGCAGCTGCTTATATATGGAATTGGCACATGGGTTGCCCTGTGATTGGCTGCCACCATCAGCTGACACCAGACTGCATTGAGATAGGCCCAGGGACCCCCATTCACCGCGCATGCGGGAAGCGGGGGACAGGCAGCTCTCAAAGGCATAGCCAAATATGGAGTTGTTTATAACCAACAAGACAGGATGTGGTGCCTTCTTATAATGGCGATCTTGTCCGGCTCCCTGCAAATTACAGTTATGAAGTAGCAATGAAAATAATGTTATGGTTGGGGTCCCCGCAAAATGAGGAACTATATTAAAGGTTTGCAGCACCAGGAAAGTTGAGAACCACTAGTTCTGGGGATTCCATGTTTGTGTGGCAAGTGCTTTTCCCCTGAGCTATTTCCAAAGACCTAGATAACTTTTATCTACTCTTTGTTGGTGTTTCCAATTAAAAAAAATATTAATATGTACTTATTTTATGTCAATAAAATAAATATTAATTTTATATTGAGGGACTGGAGAAAAGATTCAGTGGTCAAGAGGACCTCGGTTTGATTCCTAGAACCCATATGGTTAGTCACAAAAATACGTGACTTTAGATCCAGGGGATCTGATGTTCTTTTCTGACTCAATGGGCACCAGGCACACACTGGTGTTATTTTGACTGCATTCATGTCTGTGTGAGGGTGACATGGAATGTGTCAAGTGGAGAATGTGAATTAAATAATCCCAAGCTAGCTCCAAATAGGGTATACTAAGGTTTTTCTTTATTAAAAGGGAAACTCACAAAACAGGAATGGGGGTCAAACATCCAGGTGTGGTCAGTTTGAAATAGAATTATCCCTAAAGACTGAATAGAGTTGGATAAATGTGTTTTAGAGCCTGACTCAAAATTACAATGGAGTAGCTGATTCAGAAAAAAAAAAAACTAAGTGAAGACAGATGTTAAAAGAAATTCCACACTAGCTCAGAATTGAATATAAGAAAGGGTTATTTATTTAGGGGTAGACTCACAGATCACAATCCTCTGCTCAAACGGAGAACAGCAACTGAATCCCACAGTCAGAAGAGAGAGGGAGTGCATGCTTTACATCGGCATAGTATAAGAGAACACACCCAAGTGGGCAGGTAACTTTAAGGCTACTGGCTGAAGGATTTCCTACAGCACCTCCTGCTTTTGTTTAAATAAGAGAGTTCTAAG
>NW_004949126.1:1630619-1632236 GCF_000317375.1 Microtus ochrogaster | reverse complement strand
CCAGAAAACTCCTTGAGGCCCCTCTCACAGGCCCTATGCCAAATCCAGTTCGGTTGTCCCCTGCCACCATAGAGGAAACACCTTCCCAGAGCAATTAAGGAACCTAATCCCTATAGTAAGAAACCATACTGCTTTGGATAATAGAACAGCGATAGCAGAGAGGACAAAAAATTCAGAAGATACTGTGAAGCAAGTATTTTGGCAAACTTCTATAAATAAACAAAGACCAAAATTAAAAACGCAAACAAATGGCATTCTCATCAAAGGTCTAGTAGACACAGGTACAGATGTAACCATAATTTCATCAGAATCTTGGCATCCAAAATTGGACTCTTCAGGACATAAATGTCCAGAACTATATCTCAGCTATAGGAGACTGCAAGATGGGTCGAATGAATAGGGCCTTCAGGAAAGAGAGGAATATTAAAGCCATATGTGGCTAACATAGCCATGAATTTGTGGGGTGTGTGTTATAGAAGGGCCACTAGTTAGTTCCTGGCTGCTCAGCTCTGAAAGAGTCACACAGAAACCGTATTATGTGCAATATTGTTTAATCAATAGCTTAAGTGTATTTCTGGCTGATTCGTATCTTAAATTAACCTGTCTCCATTAATCTGTGTGTCACCATGAGGCTGTGGCTTACCAGATTAAAGTTTCAGCAACTGTCTCCCTTGGGGCTACATCGCTTCTCCCTGACTCTGCCTTCTTTTTCTCAGAATTCAGTTTAGTTTTCCCTGCCTAGCTCTATTCTACCCCATCACAGGCCAAGACAGTTTTCTTTATTCATTAACCAACAAAAGGACCTCCCACACCAGATGTGATTTGTTACAGCAATGGAATATTCAGATTAACATTCCCACAGTCTCAGAAAATTAATGTATGTTTCTGGGAAAAAAATATTACAAGATATTATAAAGCCACTAACCATTCAGGTTGTACAAGAACAGGATACAACAGCTGCTGATCTTTCAAAGGCGCCAATAACCCTACCTTTAAAATGGTTGGCAGACAAACCCATATGGGTTGTGCAATGGCCTTTAAATTCAGAGAAATCGCAGGCTTTAGAACAGTTTGTACAGGAGCAACTAGATGCTCAAGAACTAGGAAAACAAATTGAGTCATATACCAGGGTGAAACAGAGCCAGAGAGAACCCTTTAGTGACTTTTTACAAAAATTAACTAAGGCTGTAGTAGGAGTAAGAGACCCAGATGCTAGCCGAGTACTTATTGAACCTCTGGCTTTTGAAATGCCAACTTAGAATGCAAAAAGATACTTGGGCCTTTAAAAGTTAGATCAGCACCAATGGATGAATGGATCCTTCATACAATGAACATTGAGACATTTGACTATAATGCTGAATCTGAGGTAAGAGAAGCAATTTCCAAAGGAATGAGGAGACATCAAAATGCCAAATGTTTTAATTGTGATAGAATAGGGCACCCGAGAAGGCTGTACAAGAACACAAAGCAACTAGCAAAACTTTAGAGGTACCAACAGCTCTACCTTTAAAATGGTTAATTGAGAAACCAATACGGGTTAAATAGGGGTCATTAACAGAAGATAAACTGCAGGCTTTAGAACAGCTGGTACAGGAGCAACTAGATGCTCACCATATT
>NW_004949126.1:1622502-1630089 GCF_000317375.1 Microtus ochrogaster | reverse complement strand
AAAAAAATAGAGAGGAGATTCTCTCAATTACCTAGGTTATAAAATAGGTTTACAGAAAATTAGAACACAAAAGGCACAAATTAGGAGAGACTGATTGCAGGCTCTGAATGACTTTCAAAGATTGTTAGAAGACATTTCCATTCTATGACCAGCTGTTGGGGATAACACTGGTCTAATAGTTCAATTAAACAAAACCTCTGATGGTAATAAAGACTTAAATAGTCCCAGCGAATGAACAGCTGGAAGCAGAAAAGGAATTGATTGTTGTTGAAGAAAAACTATAGGAGGCACGTGTGGACAGGGTGAATATGCAAATCTTAATTGCATTCTAGTCATATTGCCTTCCAGAATTTCCCGTATAGGAATTTTAATGAAAAGAGAAGATATTATCTTAGAATGGATATTTTTACCACACAAACCAAGAAAACATTAAAAACTTATGTGTAAAAGTCTCCAAATTAATTATAAAAGAAAAATTGAGGCTTTGTCAATTAGTAGGTATAGACTCAGCAGAGATTATAGTGCCTTTTAATATTGATGAAATAAAAAAAATTATGGTAAAACTTGGCAAACAGCTTGTGTTATTTTTTTTAAGAAAGATTAATAGCAATTATCCCTAAAGTGAAAGAATTAACCTTATAAAGTATACTACTTGGATCCTTTGGATACTTCCCCATACAGTACAGGACACACCAATAACTGGAGCCCATATATTCTATACTGATGCAAATATATCAGGAAAGGCAGGTTACAAATCAGAAGAACAAAGCCCTATAATTCTGTCCAAAAGGAAGAATTATATGCTATTCATGGTGTTAAGGGATTTTAAAGAACCTCTTAAAATAGTTCTGATTCACAATATGCAGAAAGAGTTGCCTTGCATATTTGAAACCACTGAATTTATACAAGATGATACAGAATTGACTTCATTATTCATACAGATTCAAGATATAATCAGGAATAGAATTATAGGTCAATAGTCATCTGAAGGCGTAAGTCACAAACAATGCCACAGCAGTTTGGAATTATGATTAATAGGGTGGTATTTATTTAAAGGGGAAAAAACTTACAGATCACAGTCAGCCCTCTGAGCAACCAGGAAGGGAGCCTAGTCGCCGGCCGAGCAGGAAGTGAAGAAAGAGAGGAGAGGGAAGTGGCCGCTTTTTTAAAGGGAGAGAGACCACGCCCCAGTGGGCTGGTATCTCAGTGGCTATAGGCTGGAGGAGCAGGAGGACCTCCCGCAACAGGTAGTACAGTGCTTGCTTTGTATGCAGGAGGCCCCAGATTCAAGTTAAAAACAAACAAAAAACAAGACAAACAAACAAAAAGAAAACCCAAACTATTCTCAAAATCCAAGAATAAAAGATAGTAGTACAATTCCATTCGAATTTCAAGTGTTGTGGACAATATTTAACTAACAGTCTGTATTTATCAAGCTCTGATAAAACCTAATTATCACATAGATCTTCTTTTACCCCACTCATTGCTTTATCCAAGCCCCCAACGCCAGCAGGCATGCATGGGAATCCACAAGTTATTCCAGCCAGGGTAGCAGGTAGGCTAGCTAAAGATCTAAATCTCTCCTTCTGCTCCTCCAAATCCAATCTGCTCGTCTCACCCCACCCCCACTCTGCAATGGCCCAAAGGCTGCATCCTTCCTTCGCCTAGGTCCTCATCTCCAGTGAATGACACAGATCTTCAGCTCCTAACTTCCCTCCCTTGACTCACGGTTTTATCCCAGCCCCTAATTTCTGCAGGCATGCCCTGGGAGCTGCCAGACCACTGCAGCCAGAAAAGCACATAGACTAACAGGTCTTCCCCTCTTCTCCCAGTCTTCCCAGTTCAATTCCCAAGTCTCATCCCTAGCTCAGGAGCAGACCTTTTGCTGTGACCTCTCTGTCCTCACTCTCTGTCCTCATTCCCAGGGGATTAAGCCAGTCGTGGTGGAACCACCCTGATTTCCTCCCTCCTGTGGACCCCCCCCTCAGTCTTCCAACCCACCTAGTCCACCCTCATTCCTAAGTGTCAACCACCAATATATAGAAACACATTTTACCTGGAACCCCCAGTGGTCACAACTATCAGGTTCCAAGAATTTCCTACCAGGCTACACACAGCCACCACATTCTCCTCAGGACCAGAGAGGGCAACAGAAATCAAGAAACAAAACACCCATCCGGCAAAGACAAGACCAGATATCAGCACCTAGAATTACAATCTTCCCAATCCCAGATGACTAGATGCCAGCAGAAAAATACAAGGAATAATAAGACAATGTGTCTCTATTAGAACCCAGGAAACCTATCGCAGCAGGTCCTGAGTATTGCTAGATAGCTGAAACCTTAAAATGGCTTTTATAAATATGATAGTGGTCCTTAAAGGGGAAATATTAATAAATCCCTTAAGGAAATCTATGAAAACACCAACAGTGGAAGGAAATGAAAGTTCAAGACCTGAAAGTGGGAATAGAATAAGAAAACCCAGCCGGGCGGTGGTGGCGCACGCCTTTAATCCCAGCACTCGGGAGGCAGAGGCAGGTGGATCTCTGTGAGTTCGAGGCCAGCCTGGTCTACAAGGGCTAGTTCCAGGACAGGCTCCAAAACCACAGAGAAATCCTGTCTCGAAAAAACCCAAAAAAAAAAAAAAAAAAAAAAAAAAAAAAAGAAAAAGAAAAGAAAACCCAAACTGGGGGAAATCTGGAAATGAAAAACGTAGGCACTCTACAGTGGTGCCCTGTCTGCAAGACACGCTAGAGCAATGAAGGCACAAAGCTTGTGGGAGCATCCAACTGATATCTGATTTGACTTAAGGCCTATCCCACGAGATGAAACCCATAACGTCCATTGCTTGGTGAACAACAGTCTGAGACTAGATAGTCCTGGGACCTATGGGGAAACCAAATACTTCTACTCTTAAAAAAATGTAGCAATAAGATAAAACGACTCCTCATGACAATCTGCTCTACTCATAGATCAGTGCCTTGCTCTGCTGCCATCAGAGAAATTCCCTCCACAGCAGATGGGAACACATACAGAAACCCACATGCAGACATTATGCAGAGAGTGAGAGACTCTGGACGACTCAGCCCTAAGTGGGATGTCCCCATCAAACCCCTCCCGTTAGGGCTCAGGGAACCCTGAAGGAAAGGAGGCAGAGAGAATGTAAGAATCAGGGGTGATAGAGGATATCAAGAAATCCAGGTCATCTCAACCTATATGACCAGAGCTCATACGAACTCACAGAGACTGAAGCAGCATGCATGGGGCCTGAATGAGTCTGCGCTAGGTCCTCAGCTTGCACAGCATGGCTTCCAATTAGTGTCTTTTATGGGATTCCTGTGTGTGCGACCAAGTGGGTCTCTGACTCTTGTGCCTTCTCTCATGCTCTTTTCCTTCTGTTTGTTCTGTCCAATTCCAATGTATCAGTGTTGATTTTTTTTTTAATTTTTAAAATTTTATTATTCCCCCTTAGAAGACTATTTGTCTTCTAATGAGAGACAGAAACAGAGTGGACCCAGATGGAAGGGGAGGTGAGGAGGATCCGGGAGGACTAGACGGTGGGGAAACTATATTCAGGATATATTATATGAGAGAGGAGGAAAAAAACAACCTACTTTGAATAGAAGAATAAAAAGCTAATTATCTTTTGCTACCAGAGCTGCTTCCTGTGTTACGTCACCACCGCTACAGCATCCCCACTAGCAGAATGTCACGGAACACTTGGGCCCACAGGCCTCCAAAGTACCCATCGTATGGCTAAACCATGTCAGAAGACATTGGGCACTATACAGGCTGACTTAGAAAAGAAGAGCAGCGTGAAAGGCTGGGGCCCAGGAGCACAGAGAAGCGATGGCAATAAAGGCAGTGATGGCAGTCAACAGCAAATGGCACAGAGTTGACCATGCACGAAGGCACGCTTTAGATTTTATAATCCAGCCAACACTACACCCACACATTTAGTAATGGAATGACACACAGTATCAATTATTTAGCCAAGGACCGTGTTTGCTTTGTACTGTTTTAAGCACCGGAAGCGTTTGCTCACTCAACCCTCATAAAAACACCTATGAGATAGGTAAGGGGGCTGCCACTGCCTTTGTTTTCTAGGAGTCAGTTGAGGCAAAGAGCAAGCGCTCTCTCAAGACCACAGCATTAGCCTGGCTTCACCTACAAAAATTAAAGTCTAATGACCTTGATTATTGGTGGAATCAGAACAAAAGAACCGAAAGAGCCCGAGGAAAAGGGAGAGGAAGCTACTGTTACTCACAGAGGCGACTTTTAATTACGATGCTCACATTTGATGCTAGTGTTGATAGGCAGCAGCCACTCTCCTAGTACTAGGTAAAGCCGAATGGAACACTGGGATCCAGACCCACAAATCTGGAGCTCCCGAGGTTAGCGGAACATAACTGTGTCTTCAAAGCACCTCTGGCAGCCGCTTTGCAGGAAGCCAGCAAGCCTTCACCCTGCTTCTGCCACTGGAGGGGGCCACGGTGAAAGAGCCCAGAACTTCCCCAAGACTGCTGGAGTCCGAAGGAAAAACTTTAAATTAAGTGAGTCTGGGAACCGCTTTCAAGCACACCAGAAGTCCTACAAGACTGGAATGGAAGCGATTAACAATGGCCGGCACAAACAGCTGGCTTGTGGCAGAATATAAATCCCAAGAACCTGGTCCCGCGTCTCTGCTTCTAACTATGGTCACAGGCTATGCCTCTGTGGTGTGCTGAAACAACAGGGTTGTATAATCTTTAAATCTACGGCTGACAACCTACGCAGGTTGGCAGCAGAGACATTTCAACAATTTATTTCAGTAACTATTCTACGACGGTTACGTTTCTACTTTGGGCCCGACAGTGGTCCATTGGATGGAGAATGAATGGTGCCTACAGAAAACAGAAAACAGAACAGAAAAGCGAGCCGAAAACTCCCTCTTCCAGATTGGCAAAATTCCCTGGGAAGGATTCCAGCTGGCTTTTCTTAAATCATGTGCCCACACACTCAACTAAGTATTTTAGCTAAGGGGCAGGTATTAGGGGAAGAACGGATTGGAAACGCCCTTTAAAAGCCTGGACAAGGATTTGAGTGCAGTAGTTTATCTACGGGATTCAGGAAACACCTGGAAGGTGTGGAAGCAAGACAAAAAGGGGAAGGCAGTCAATAAAGGGTGTGCCATCAAGCTACTACCACTGCTAACGACCTGAACATAGTCTCACGGGAGAGCGCTGGGAACCAACGGGAGCCTTAGAATTATCACTCCCTCTCCCCCCCCCCAAGAGCCAAGAGAAAGATTATCTGTTTAATAAATCTTTTACTGGAGGAAGGTTGCCAGCATGGGAGGTAGTTAATTCTTAGACATTTCCACATTGCCCTGACCTGGCACATGGAGCTGCCTTCTTCCACTTAGGAAAAAGAAGTAACCCCAGCCCCCCACTCCCGGGGACCGAAATGAACATCGAAGTAGAACAGGTTAGAGACACCTAGGCAAGGGTGAGGAGCAGTAGTATGTTTATCTCTCTCTTTCTCTAGCAGATAAAAAGTTCCTCTGCCTAAAGAAGCTTATGAATTTCAAAAGAATTAAAACCCCCGAGAAGCTTTATGAAGGAGAGTGTGTGGTAGAAAGAATTCTTGTTTCCAAGTTTCTTGAAGGCTGGGAATATCTGCAATTCTCAGGACGGCGCCCCCAAAATGTCAATGACTAAAATAGTGGGTGAAATCTTCAATTTGGAAAAGCGAATCCATTATTTTCTAGGTTAACAGGTTGCTTTTAAAAGCTAGTTAAGGACAATAAATCATTTCTACTAAACGAAATATTTTCATCACTTTGAAAAAAAATCTAGGGGCTGGAGAGATGGCCCTGAGGTTAAGAGCACTGACTGCTCTTGCACGACTGTCACTAACTCCAAGATCTGACATCCTCGCCCATCATACCTGCAGGCAAAACACCAATGCACATAAACATAAGAATTAATTAATTTTTTAAAAAAAGAAAAATGTAAAGCATCTTGTTCTATCCCTTTCCCAGTCTTCTTAAAAATCTAGATCATGGTCAAGAGCACTCTTAATCACCCATTGAATAACCACGCTGCCCTTCATGCCTCCTTTTAAAAGTACTTGATTCTACAAACCTTTGGTAGAGAATTCAGCATGAAAGAGAATGGTGCTTTCAGAGTCATGGGAGAAAAGCAAGAAAATCAGCAGTCTCGCCTTGGCATTGTCTACTTACGGACCCAGTAAGAATAGCTCCTCAGAGTTAGGGATGTAACTCAGGGGCAGGGGCAGACTGATTGCCTAGCATCAGCGGTGCTCCGGGTCCAAACAGGAGAACTGGGGTGGGGGAGGGGAGAGTGTACCTTCTCCTAGCCTTATTATGTCAGAGAAAGAATGTAATAATACTTTTAGACGATGCAGCCAGTGATTCATAATTTCTTTAATTATTTATTTATTTCCATGTTGGATGTTTTGTCTGCATACATGTCTGCTGCCCTCAGGGACTAGAAGAGGGCATTAGATCCCTGGAACTGAAGTTCCAGACTGTTGGAAGCCACCCTGGCAGTGTTGGGAATGCAACTCAGATCCTCCGGAAGAACAGCAAGTGCTCCCAACCTCGGTGTCATCCCACCAGCTCCTGATCTGTAACCTCCTAAAGAGCATTATTCTTTTTCTTTTGCCCAGCATAGAAACCCCAAGACAACTCATTTTCCTTCTGGAGTACATTATTTCAAGATACTAACTCACAAGAAATTAGATGCAGGGGCTGGAGAAATGGCTCAGTGGTTAAGAGCACTGACTGCTCTTCCAGAGGACCCGGGTTCAATTCCCAGCACCCACATGACAACTCACAACTGTCTGAAGATCCGGTTGCAGGGGATCTGTCTGACACCTTCACACCAATGCACATAAAATAAAGTTAAATAAATCATAAAAATATTTTTAAAAAAATTAGATGCAGCCAGTGTCACTTTAATCCTTCCAGATTCTTCTTTGTATAAACCAAGCATGGGTTCTCTCTCAGGTAGTAGGCAATTGTCTGAGGCTTAATGAAGTCGGTCCTGCAATACCACTGAGTCCTCTACTTTCCTAGGCTCTGCTACATATCCTAGTGGCCAAATTCCTTCAGGGGCTCTGATTCCATTGCAGACTTCTATCCAGTCTTATGGGGACCTCCTCTGCATTGCCAGCTGCTATGATGTCATAATTCCAGCCCAGGGTGACATCACTATGGTGGCAGGACTTTCAGAGCACTTCAGCATACACAGAATCCCAAGTGGGTCCTGGGCTGTGAGAACATGAAAGATGACCTCATGCTCATTCCTGAAGAATGCCCCAATGAGCTAGCTAGCCTATGAGCTAGCTGTGGTGGGAGAGGCAGTCTCATGGCTTCCTGCAGCTCGGTCTTACTCTTCTTCCCACTGAGCTGGATGCACAGCCTCCTGCTCTCCTTTATCCCTGCTAATATCGCCAGCAGGGAGCATCGCAGCTGCCCTGGGATACATTTTGTCTCTTCCTCCCTTGCCACACTGGAAAATGTATCAGGAAGCACATAGTCAAAACCTTGCTACTGTTTCCTGTTGTAATAGGAGTGGCGGGG
>NW_004949126.1:1619270-1622072 GCF_000317375.1 Microtus ochrogaster | reverse complement strand
ATGACCTTCCTCCATCAGTTTCCTTTTGCTCCCAAGTCTTACTGTAAATCTGACCAAAATCAGCCACCAGTCCCTTACTGAGCCGGGCTGTTGTGGTGCACACCTTTAATCCCAGCACTTGAGAGACAGGGGCAGGTGGATCTCAGAGAGTTCAAGGCCAGCCTGGCCTACAAAATGAGTTCCAGGACAACAGAGAAACCCTGTCTCAAAAAAACCAGAAAAAAAAAACCCCACAAAAGACCCTTTCTGAATGCTTTGATACTTTGGGGGTTTTTCCTAACAAAGTAACCTTTCACTCTTAGATTGTGCCTTAAAGCTGTAGGTTGTGAACACATTGCAGGCAACTCCATTCCAGCAGGGTAAGCAGCGTGACAAGGGTGGCTTCTCACGGCTCTACCTCGCCAGTGTCACATGTAAATCTCTCACAGCACTCTAGGCCATCCCTAAGTATCCATCCTTCCCATGCTACCGAGGTCTAAAATACCTTCCGTATCTTCAAGCATGGTTGTAGCAATGACTTAGTTCCACGGTAACACCCTTCCGGAGGAGCCCCCTTCCTAACAGTGGAGGCTAAGTTCACTATAAAGGGAAACTTTATTTAGAAGGTTTAAGAGCATACGTAACATTAAGTCTGTATGTTCTGGGGAGGACCTTATGACATCACAATGGCAGGAGCCATGCCACAACAATATAGGCAGCAAAAGGAACGAGACAGGGTGGCCCTGTTCTTTTTCTAACAGACCACTGGCAAGAGAACTCACGTTCTCAGGGCAGTGTCCTGGTGGCCTCTCGCTGGTCTCTGTATGCTGAATGTGCCACCAGGTGCTAACAGGTGCCGCCCTGGAGACCAGGCTTCTAACACATGAATCTTGAGAGACAAATCACATTCCAAGCAGAACACTGAACTTGATTCAGCTCCCCTTGCACGTGTTCTGAAGACCTGGAGAGTCGCTCTGAAGTACTCTGATGATTGGCTCCACATAGTGAACACTGTAATTCTAAGTGACTGAATTAGAGTCAGTTATATAGACCCGCTCTGACCGTCAAGCTATGTCAGAATACACCAAAACTAGATTATATAAAGATTTGTTAGCAGCATCATAGCATAGATATTTTTTAAAAGTTAAATTGGGGCTCTTCAAGATAAAGCAACGTTTTGTTATGGCACTGCAAAAAGATTTGTCAAATTCTTTTCTCCTGAGCTCAAGCTACTGGAATACGAAGCAGAAATGTTTAAGAGGGCCTCATTTCAATTTAACTGAATTACAGTTGGGAAGATATGATGGTTAATATTGATGGCCAGCTTGATAGGATGTCAATTTACCTGGAGGGCAAACCTGTGGCAGATTATCTGAATTAGGGTAGGCTCAGGACATGCCTGTAAGGTATGATCTAGAGCCGGTTAGTTGAATGAGAAGACCCATCTGTGAATGCTACCATTCTAGGGGTTGGGATCCTGGGCCTAACCAAAAAGAAGAAAGTGAGCTGAGCACACACTTTCATGGCATTCTTCTTCCTGACTACAGATGCAATGGATTGAGCATCCTCTGGACCCTGTTGCCCTGCCTTCCCCACTGAGCATCCTCTGGACCCTGCTGTCATACCTTCCCATAGAGCATCCTCAGGACCCTGCTGTCATGCCTCCCCTACCCTCACTCATTTCCTCTGTAACAGGAAGCCAAAATAAACCTTTCCTTCTGTCTTGATCGCTGTTCTTTGCTGTGAAGAGACACTGTGACCAAGGCAACTCTTTAAGAGGAAAGCATTCCATGTGGGGCTGGCTTACAGCTTCAGAGGGTTATTAGTTCATTATCATCACGGAGGGGAGCATGGTGGCGGGCAGGCAGGGATGGTGCTGGAGAAGTAGCTGAGAGCTTTGCATTCTGATCCACAGGGAACGGGCAGAGAGAAATACTAGGCCTGGCACGAGCTTTTGAAAACACAAAGCCGTCCGTCAGTGACACACCTCCTCCTAGATCTCCTAATCCTTTCCCAATAATTCATCAACTAGGAACTGAACCTGCAAATAGATAACCCCGTGGGGACCATTTTCATTCAAACCACCGCATCTTTCTTAAGTTGCTTTGCTCAGGTATTTTGTTATAGTGGTGAGGAAAATAATACATGGAATATTCTCAGAATTCTCAGTTTGGGCCTTTTACATTTTTTTCCTCTTCCTTTTTATTTTATTTGAATGAGTATTTTGATTCTATGTACATCTGTGTACCTCATATATGCAATTCCTGGAGAGGCCAGAAGAGGGCGCTGGATACCTTGAAACTGGAGTTACAGAAGGGTGTGAGCCAGCCTGTGGTTGCTGGGAATTGAACCCAGGACCTCTGCAACAGCAGCTAATGCTCTTAACTGCTGAGCCATGTCTTGAGCTCTGGTCCTGTGATTTTTTTTTTTTAATTTATAACTGGGAATAGTGGCACATATCTTTAATCCCAGCACTTGGGAGGCAGAGGCAGGTTGATCTCTGTGAGTTCAAGGCCAGCCTGGTCCACACAGTGAATTCCAGAACAGTTAAGATTCGCATAGTGAGGCTCTGTCTCTAAATAAAACTGCAGATATGACTATTAATTATCTGATAATTTCATGCATTGTATTTTGATCATTCTCTTTTTTAAAAAAATATTTATTTATTTACTTATTATGTATACAATATTCTGTCTGTATGCCTGAAGGCCAGATGAGGACGCCAGACATCTTTACAGATGGTTGTGAGCCACCATGTGGTTGCTGGGAATTGAACTCAGGACCTTTGGAAGAGCAGGCAATGCTCTTAACCACTGAGCCATC
>NW_004949126.1:1607726-1618801 GCF_000317375.1 Microtus ochrogaster | reverse complement strand
GAGAGAGAGAGAGAGAGAGAGAGAGAGAGAGAGAGAGAGAGATCCTGTTTCTGGCCGAGTACTCTGTCAACACTTTTTTCTACAGACTCTGGTCACCCAGCAAATAGGACTGACAATCAACAAGTGGGACATCATGAAATTAAAGTTTTTATACCACAAAGCAAACTTAACTGACGGCAGAAGAGACAGCCTACAGAAACGGGAGCAATTTTTTTTTTCCTGCATCTTTGCCATCTAAACATCTGACAGAATATGCATGTTTGAAATACACAAAAAATTCAAAAATCTAAACACCAATAAAACAAACAACCCATTTTTTTAAAGGGGTGGGGGGATATAGAACTGGACAGAGCTCTCCAAAGATGAAATGCAAATGCTAGGAAGTATGTTTAAAGTGGTCCCCACCCTTATCCCTAGAAATCCAACTTAGAGCTACTCTGAGATTTCATCTTTGCCCAGTCAGAACGGCTTTAGATTAAGAAAAACAAAAGATGCCCATGCTGGGAAGAATGGCGGAAAGAGGACCCTCCAGGCACTCTTGGTGAGAGTACACTGGTACAGCCACGATGGGAACCCCTGCACAGGTTCTTCAAGAAAATGAAAACTAGGTCGACCATCTGAGTCAGATGGTCAGTTCTGGGCACATGCCCCAAGGACTCGATTTTCTGCTGTGGAGACCACACGTTCACCGTGCTCATTGAGCTGCCAGGACATGACAGCCCAAAGAGTCACCAACTGGCGATAATGAAAACGTGGCGTCTATGTACCATGGAATTTTAGTCAGCTGCAAAGGAAAATGAACTCATGAAATCTGCAGGTACATGGATGGAGGTGGAAAATGTTACACTGAGTGAAAAACCCAGACCCAGAAAGACATTGTTACGCTCTCAGTCACAACTGTATCTCAGCATCAAATCTTTACATTTGTGTGTTTAAGTTGGGGTCCTGGGCATTTTAAGTCACCTTAATAGTTTTGTGATAGTTAGCCACAAATAATTTTAGAGCCAGAGCAAATTCCGGCATTAGGTGACTTCATATTGTTGAGAACAAAATCACTGCAGAAGCCACAGATTAAGCTGAGCAAAATGTTAAACTATAGATCGCATCAAAATGCAGATGCTGGTACAGTCAGGTATATTAGTTACTTCTCTCACCATGACCGAAAGCAGCTTGGGTAAAGGGTTTATCTGGTTTGCAAGTTACAGTCTATTGTCAAGGGAAGCCAAGGCAGGAACTGAAGCAGAGACCCCAGAGGAACACTGTTTACTTACTGGCTTGCTTTCCCCTCACCTTCATCCACCTTTCTCACAGTCTAGGCCCGCTTCCACATGGCTGGTCCCGGCAGCGGTGGCCGGATCCCTCCCATATCAATCAACGACCCCAAAAATGCCCCACAGAAATGCGCATAGACCAATCCGAAGGAGGGGAGTCCTCGATTGAGATTCCTTCTTTCCAGGTGTATCTAGGTCTGTGTCAGGCCGATTAATCGAACACCAACACTTAAGAAATTAAGAAGAGCGAATGTGAGCGTTTGTCAGTCACTTAGAGGGTGGGGCTTCAGTCGGCCCTAAGGAACTGTAGAAGGTCTTTCTTGGGCTGGGCCAGTAGTTCAGTTGTAGGGTATTCACTTAGCACGCACAAAGCCCCGGGTTCAATTCTCGACACTACAATAAGCAAGTAACTCACTATAGAGCAAGGACCATAGCTCCACAATGGGCGTATGAACTAGAACACCTACTTGGAAGCCCTCAGGCTTTAAGTAGTTAAGGATTCTTAGCCCCACAGAGAAGGATTGGAAACTGCTCTGTAGTAGCATAATTCAAATTATTCTATAATTATTTCTTTCACATAAAACAAAAGGTGAGCTGAGACAATGAATTGGAAGAGTCAGGTGTGAGTCATCACCAGGAACAATAGACAAGTGAAACAGACTTAATAAAAAGAGTCTAAAAATCATTGTTCTTGCAAGGTTTATTGAAGAAAAAGTCAAACTTCTAAATTTTGTCAGAGGACAGGAAAATTGGTGACATTTAAGATTTGGGGGAAAAAACAACATAGGTATTGTAAGACTAAGAAGTATAACAAAACCCCAAAACTATGGTGAAATTTAGAACAGATTAGGCACACCTAAACAGACAATGTGAGACTAAGATCGGGTTAAAAGAATTCAAAGGAATTTCAAAGCAAAACAAAGCCACCGAAGATAAGGTAGGAAACGCAAAGGGTACAGTGGGAGACAAAACGTGTACTGAATTGGAATCCCAGAGACAGAAGAAATGACGTGGGGGAAGGCACGAGAGCCTAGAATTTTCGAATAATTGACTAAATATATTAATCTATAATTTAACAAGTACGAGATAAAAATTACCATTAATAATAAAAGTGTATTCACTAATTTTCACTGCTCCATCTGAGAGCAGAAACTCAAAGATAACGTGGTAGCTTTGAGTTTCTCGGTAAATGTTTGAAATGTTAGGAAATTGACTAGGTCCAGGACTTTCTTTCAAAACTCCTCTACCTGAAATACATTGTTTTTGTTTAATCGGCGGGATTGCTAAATAATCCAACATTAGCAGAGGTGCAAAGCTGGCATGGCCACGCCCATCCTTCCACCCCGCCCACCAGAGGCTCAGGCAGGAATACAGGCTTACGCGAGCACAAACACGTACCCATGCGCGAGAGCGCGCGCGCACGCACACACACACACACACACACACACACACACACACACACACACACCCGCGACACACACAAGCATACGTGTACGCATGTGTATGACTCAAGAAAGGTTTTTCCTCTCTTCTTGTTCCCTATAGCCAGCGCTGCGAAGTTTTTGAGGAGTCCTGCAGCGAGGTTCCTCTAAACGATCTTAGATCCGTTTGCAAGGAACTCAACGGGCAGTAGAGGGAAAAGCAGCCAGGTGCCTGTCAACCGGTGGGCACACGGGTGTGCCTAGGACCTGCCATGCTCCAGATGTCCGCTGTGGCGAGGAGGTGAAGATGCAGGACCCAGCGCCTAATGAGCTCCAGATCGCCCGAGTTTTGTTTTGTTTTTTTTTTATAAATATGAAAGAGCCCATAAACTTTTTCTTACTTATTCCCTAGTACCCCACTACTGACACACACAATTTATGCTTCTTCCCAGGAGTCGGCTGGCCGTCTAAACACTAACTTTGCGACATAACAGGAGCTAAAAACAGCCCTTGCTCGCAGGAAAGAAAAGAAGCAAGGAAACAGTGTTAAACCTGACCTCATACTCGGATTAGCCCGGTGCTTGGAATGGAAAAAAAAAAAAAAACCCTCATGGGCTGCTCGCCGCGCGGTGCGCGCTGGGATGAGTAGTTCATCCAGTCGGTCCACCCCGTAATCAGAACGGAGCTCAAATTGGCTCCGCGACAGAGAACTACTATTCCCGTGGGGCCGCGCGGCAGTGGAGGGGCGGGGCCGGAGGAGGGGCGTCTCACTCGGCGCAGGTCCTGGGGCTGGAAGAGGCGGTGGAGCCGCGGTCCAACTGCTGAAGTCTCCATGTGACAGTGAGTGAGGTCCCCTTTCTAGGAGCCACTCCACTCCTGATCACAGTCCCAGGAACCGGCCACTATTCCGGCGCCGACAGACCGACAGGCCCGGGACTCTGGGCGTCGAACCGTGCCGCCGCCACACTTGGGGTGCGGAGTGAACGGCCGCTTCCCGGGGAAGGAGGCGGAGCGGAGCGGCGCGGCGAGCGGGGCTCTGTGGCGGCGCCGGCGCCCCCGGAGCTGGCAGACATGAACGGCTTCACTCCGGAGGAGATGAGCCGCGGCGGGGACGCGGCTGCTGCGGTGGCCGCGGTGGTCGCTGCTGCAGCCGCCGCCACTTCAGCGGGGAATGGGAACGCGGCGGGCGGTGGGGCAGAGGTACCGGGTGCTGGTGGGGTGTCGGCTGCAGGACCCCCCGGAGCGGCCGGTCCCGGCCCCGGACAACTCTGTTGTCTGCGGGAGGACGGCGAGCGGTGCGGGCGCGCGGCTGGCAACGCCAGCTTCAGCAAGAGGATCCAGAAGAGCATCTCGCAGAAGAAGGTGAAGATCGAGCTGGATAAGAGTGTAAGTGGCAACGGGACCGCCCTGCCCTGCCCTACCCTGCTTGCCCAGCCGGGTCGTTAGCGAGGTTCGCGAGTCCTCGGGACTGGGCTGCAGGTGGGATTAGTGGGTTCTCCGATTGAAACAAAGTCGCTGCAACTCGGGCCACCTCCCCCAGCGCGTGCTGGCGCAGTGGTGCGGGTCCCCTCCGCCCCTCACCCGGACTCCCGCTGCCTCGCGTCTCTCCCACGCCAGGCTTCCCTCTTCCTCCTTTGCTGCGATCTGGAAACGAAACAAAGGGGACCGCGGCACCGAGGGCCCAAGTAGTTTTCTTGTAGCCGGGCAGCCCCTTCTGGAATGGAGGCGCCTTTGTTTTGCTGCCCGAGCCAGCGTTTGGCCCCAGGGAGTAGCTCCACTCCTTTAGGGAAAGTAGTGTCTGGCAGGACCCCACGACACAGAGAAGGGAAATCCTCTTGTGCACGGAGAGGGAAGCCGAGTTCAACAGTGCCTGGTGGGAGGTGGTTGTAAACGGCGTTTGCGGTGTCAGCTCCTCGGGCAGCTGCTCCCAACCCAGGCTGCAAATAAGCCTCTGCGGTTTTACAGCCCGCTCGGCAGCCATCGGGATTTCTTTTTTTCCGTTTTTATGCACGTCTGCTCTTTTGGCCAGCTATGAGGTTTTAGAGCGATCCATTGCTACTTTTCAGAGCTCTGACTGATGGCAAATGAAGAACAGGATACAGAATCTCCATACATAGTGTATATTTTTAACTTGCCCTTAGCTTAGAAGTTAATTTAAAAGTGTTCATTCGGCCCTTAATTATAGCCTTAAATGGGGGAGAGGGAGACAGTGTTCAGCTCAGTATTGACCGTCTCTATGTAACTATTTGTGATTCTGTTTAAGCAGTTTTTCCTTAGGGTCCATGAGAAACTTTGCAAATGAGCGTGAATAATTTCCGTTTACTTTAACTGAAAACAACATGATAGAGATAAATACATTCATTTAATTCTTAAAAAAGAAACGTTAGCACTTGAAATTTAAACATAATTAGGATATGAATTCAAAGCACATATTAGAAAAATGCATAGCCTGCCTGCTTTCTCCAGTGGTACCACTCACCTCTTCCTGACGGCCCCCTCACCCACCTGCTACTGTTAAAGCCGGGCACCCGTTTTAAAATTGGAAAGGGACATTACATCCGCTTGACTGTATGTTCAGTCATTCACTTGGGCCTGTGAGGGCCAGCCATGATAATCTAAGTCTGGGCAGAAAGGAAACTTCCTTTACTTCCTACCACCATTATCACCTGGGACTCTGGCCATCCATGAAACTGGAGTCTCTAGTTTACCCTGAGAGGATGCAGGGCTGCAGGAGAAACCACAAGCTGAGACCACCCGACCCCCGACCCAAGAACAGACCATTCAAAGGAAATGCCTGGCATTCCAAGCACTGTAGATAGAAACACCTACCAGCGCACAGTCACCAAGAAACCCTGGACGAATGTCAGCCACTCAGAAACCCCTCACCCCCACCTTTACTACTATAAAACCCTATTCTAGTTGAGCTTGGGACTCTCCGGTTAGACCGAGTTTGCAAACTTGATTAAAATAAAGGCTCTTTGCTTTTGCTTGTGGGACTTGGTCTCCTTTGTTGGCTTTTGTGGGGACCCACGGATTCGGCATGACAGGCCTATGCATTTTACTAAACAGAGCTGCGTTTTTCTGTACTTAAAATCGACCAACCTTTTTCTGTTTCAGGCAAGGCATCTTTACATTTGTGATTATCACAAAAACTTAATTCAGAGTGTTCGGAACAGAAGAAAGAGGAAAGGGAGTGACGATGATGGAGGAGATTCTCCTGTCCAGGATATCGATACTCCAGAGGTAGATGAGACTTCTTCTGCGAGAAGTGTCAATCATAGGCGTACTGACGACTCCAGAGCCTTTATGTCAATATTTGGGCTAAGTATTAAATATTTAAAGCATCTGAGAAATCTCAAAATTAAATACAAATACTACAATCAGTTTACATGTGTTTGTACTCGTGTTAAATCTCAGGTGACAGTTTTCATAGCCCTTGGCGTATAACTTCCTTTTTTGTTCTCTAAAAGTTTATACTATGTATCCCCCAAAGCTGGAACTGTTTAATAAACTATAGCTCTGGTTGGGCAAATGAGATTGTTACTGTGCAGAGGTGGAAGTGCCCTTTGCCATACAGATCAGTGATATCCTTCCAGCAGAGTGAACTAATCTGTATATTAATTTTTTTCTAGGTTGATTTGTACCAATTACAAGTAAATACACTTAGAAGATACAAAAGACACTTCAAGCTTCCAACCAGACCAGGTCTTAATAAAGCACAACTTGTTGAGGTATATGTACGTTTTATACAGTTTAAACAAACCTGTTTGCACCAACTAGGGGTCAGTAAGTGATGGTGATCTAGGTAAATGTCATACATGGAATAGTATATTACACATAGGAGAGTCAAAGTTAATAGTCTATTTTGAGAGAACAGAGTTGTTTGGAAACATCTGTCTGCCACCTAGAAAATCCATTCACAGCAACTTTTTATAGTGATTTTTCAAAATAAGTATTCAGTGAGTTTTTATTATTCCACTTTGAATTTCTAATTATTCAGTGACTATTTACTGAATACCTAATTGAGGCATAGCAAATAAATAAGCTTATAAGCATTTATTAGAATTCAGTTTTTGAAGTTTCTGTGGAATAGGCCTACAGGATGAGCCTTACAACAGGACTTCTTAACTTTCTGATTTCACTTTCGGGTTGTTGTCAACCGTCGTTTTGAAGTAGAGGATGCTTTCTTTCTTTTTTTTTTTTTTTGTTTGTTTTGGATGCTTTCTTTACATCAAGAGAGAGCAAAGATTTTATCCAAGCTTTTGCTTAAAGTTTGCTTTGTATAGGACTTTGCTTCCTTCAGTGTGCTTTGGAAGTTAGCTCTGTGTATATGTGGCGCAGGAAGGGGGTGGTTCAAGAAGTAATAGAACCACAAAATCTGTGCACTTTAATATGTTTGCAGATTTAAATAATTATACTTTATATCTAAATAAAAATTTCCACTGGATAGACAGGACAGAAATACGTGTGTGTGTGTGTGTGTGTGTGTGTGTGTATGTATGTGTGTGTGTGTGTGTATTTTTTTGGCATGTGTTTTCTCATATTCTTCATTTTGACTTTAGAGTTAGCCTGCATTTCTAATGTACATAGTAAATAAAAGGTAAACACAAGTTAAAATTCTTTGCAGAAAGCTCTTTAACATTGTTAGAATTCAGTATGCTAACTAGCGAGATTTTCTCCTATATTTCTTGCCTAGGCAACAAAAATATAACTTTTCTTTAAAAGATCTATTCCTTTTACTGTGGCACTTCATAAATATAAAGACATTCCCTACGATGATGAAATATGCTAGACCTTAATGAAGCCTAGTCTGTGTTCTATAGCAGAGAGGAGCCAAGAACTGATGCGAACATTATATTTATATGACAGTATATAGTATGTAACTCAAATCTGGTCTTCTAAAACAGTTGTATTAGTTCAGAGTTATTTTCTGTTCTAGAAGAACAGGCAGCCTTCTAGAATCTAAACACACCCCTTAGCAGCTCCGTTTCTTCCTCGGGTGTAGCTGTGTTCACATTTAGTCTGTGTAGTGAGAAGACAAGGAAGCAGGAAAGCGGTCCTGAGCATCCCTCTAGCTCCTTTAAATTTACATTCTTAAGTTTTATTTGAAAAATTTTGTAAGAAACATACGAAGAATGAATACTGACTTCACCAAGATATTTATGGTATTATAGTTCATTACCAGTGCTTGTTTTGTTTCGTTTACTTTATATTAATTTTTTTTCCCGTGAATACAGTCTAGACTTTTCCTTGTATGATGTACATCAGTTCTTATCTCATTGATATTTAATGTTTAAGAATATGTACTTTCTAAGCTAAGGTTGTAAAGTTTAAAGGGAAAAATACGCATAACCAGTGCCACATGAACTGAGTGGACCAAAGCATTAGAATTGGCGTATATGAATTGAGTAGACTAACGGGTCCTTTGAAATCAGACTGGCTTTTGTTTATCATATTTTGTTTTTATGTGCTTTTGGGCCTTATTTATATTTTGTTAAAACAGCTTAATTTTCAGAAGAGTTTCTCTCGGGGTTCTATACCACTGACAAAGCAGCAGCTTGTACTCAACTCTGAGCATCTGTCCCAGCTGCCATTTACTTGGTTCTTTCTTCTTTGCAGATAGTTGGTTGCCACTTTAGGTCTATTCCCGTGAATGAAAAAGACACGCTAACATATTTCATCTACTCGGTGAAGAACGACAAGAACAAATCAGACCTCAAGGTCGACAGTGGTGTTCACTAGGTGGCGTTCACACTAGCACATGGATGTCTGGCTGTAAAGAATGTGTACTGTTTTTCATATGTAGAAATCTTCTCATGTATTTTTTCTACAGAGGATTTTCTTTGGCTTTTTTTTTTTTGGTTTGTTTGTTTGTTTGTCTTTGATTCTAATAATTAGTTGGAAGCTGATATAAACTGAGCTTCCTAAATTAAAACTATTTTAAATAAAGGCTATTACTATTACAACTGCTTCAGTGTATTTATTTTGTGAAACTGAGTTTTTATTTTAAGCTTTCAGGGATTGATATTAAAGTTTTAGGTAATGATTCTTATTTTGTAAGCTTTTCTTGAAAATTCCAAGCAATTAAAGGTAATAGAGAAATAACAGATATAAATATAAGCCACTTGCTTTCTCTAGGCCAATTTGAAATAAGCATTCGGGGTGTGTGTGTGTGTGTGTGTCTGTGTGTCTGTGTGTCTGTGTGTCTGTGTTGGAGAGGGCGGTGTTTGAGACAGGGTTTTTCTGTATCCCAGGCTGTCCTAGAACTCGGAGATCGATCCACCTCTGCTTCCCAAGTGTCGAAACTAAAAGTGTGCACCACCACCACCTGAGACTAGCAGTGTTTTCTTGAAGTGCTTTATAATGTATGTTAGCAGATTTGAAAACTAGACTTACTCTGATTTTCAACCACTTTTAAATTTCCCTTTATGCGTTATCATTATTCACTGAAAGTGCATGAAGAAACATGGGTAATGTCTGTGCTTCTCTCTTTCCAAAACCACCCCAACAGTCTGGCAAAGGTAAGCGTGGTGCTTGTTGCGAGGGTGTGAACATGGAAAACGACTCACATCCCATGCTGTTTGCTTGGCAAATTCAAACCCTGTTAATAAATCTGGTGTGTGCTGAGTGTTTATAATCCCAGCTCTGGAGGCTGAACCAGGAGGATCGCACGTTCGAGGCCATCCTGGCTACGTAGCAAACCTTGTCTGAGGTTGAAGTCTAGATGTATAACGAGCTCCTTGTGTAAGGGTTGAGGTTGCTTTATACATTCTCAAGTTTATTCTCTTGTCAGTGTTCATCAGGTTTAAGTACTCATTTTCAAGTGTTCTGATTATATTCACAACTAGAAAATAAAGCAACTGGTGTTTGGTTCTTAGCAGCATTTAAAATGTCTATAGAACCTTATTGAGTAGAAGCTATGATTTTAGGCATTTTGGAAACCTTATTTGTGATGTCCTAGACACTTCTGGGACAAAGTTTGTTTGTTTGTTTTTCTTAGCTGTACGAAAATGAACCATATACCTGCAAGATGTCACTGTATATTAAAAATATTTCTTCCATATTTTATATTTTTACCTAATCCATACAGATTTCGTTTTTTGAGTATGACAGCTATATGCTTTTCCCTATAAAAACTTTTCTTGTGGAGCCGGGCGATGGTGGCACACGCCTTTAATCCCAGCACTCGAGAGGCAGAGGCAGGCGGATTTCTGTGAGTTCGAGACCAGCCTGGTCTACAAAGGGAGTTCCAGGACAGGCTCCAAAGCTACAGAGAAACCCTGTCTCGAAAAAAAAAACAAAAACAAACAAACAAACAAACAAAAAAACTTATCTTGTGAAAAGAGCTTGAAATGATTTGACTCAAGTATCTCACAGACTCAAAACTAGTTTAGTTTCTTATGCTTATTTGCATAATAAAATGATAAAAAGCCCCTGAAGAATAGAGTTCTGAATGGTGATTAAGCAATTACTCGTTAAAGCAATATTACATTAATGATTAACCAATTCCTTGTTAAAGCAATACTAGGAAAAAAACAAAACAAAAAACCAGGGTGTGTGTGTGTGCATGTGAGTTGGGTATAGCTTGCTTATGGAGGTCAGAGGACCACTTCAGGGAGCCAGTTTTCACCTGGTGAGACAGTGTCTCTTTTTACTACTGCAACACAGTATATTCCAGCTAGCTGGCCCCCCTGGGCTTCTGGGAGACCCCCTATCTCTATTTCCTATCTTGCTGTAGAGGTGTTTGGATTACACATGCTCACCACAACATCCAGTTTTTCACAGGATTTCAGGGGATCAAACTCAGGTCATCAGGCCTGTTGGGCTAGCATCTCCGCACACTGAGCCAATCTCCTGGGCCCGTGCCAGATCAACTTAAAACATTAAGAAGTGGGTCTATTTCATCGGAAATTAGAATCTCACCAAGGCTGAGAAGCTCCTGAAGCTGTAGTATAAAGAGGTTTCTATAAAAACTTTATTCCTGCGCTGTTCCGTTTTTAATGTTATGAATTCACTAGTGTTCTTTTTACTTATTTGTCTCTGAATAAAAAGTAGGCTGGAACTCATCTACACGGGTGCAGGTTATTTCTAACAGCATCATGAGAAGAATCCAAATTTGCCACAGGAGTTGGATAAAGAAAGAATATTAAATTTGTAGAGGGGCTTTAAAAATTATTCAGAAACCAAAACAAATTAGGAAAAGGCTAAAATTGATTTTCAAGAGTCCCCCCACCCCCAATGTGCAATTTTTTTCACTAAAGGGGCATTTACATAATTCACAGTCAATTTAAAGTGCATAATGTACTGGTGGTCAAGTGTATTCACAATATTATGCCATGTCTGATTTCCTATGTTTTTCCTCATCCTCCAAGACCAGTCCTAG
>NW_004949126.1:1603434-1607103 GCF_000317375.1 Microtus ochrogaster | reverse complement strand
GTGCTGGGGTTAAAGGTTTGTGCCACCACATCTGACCTGTACTTTTCCCCCTAACTAAAGCTATACTACTAGGTATGAGGTGCTATCTTACCGTAGCTTTGATTTACATAATCTTTTTAATTCTTTTATTTTTATTTATGTGCATTGTTGTACTTCCTTGCCTATCTGTGAACGCACATGCGTGTGTAGGTGCCCTCTGAGGCCGGAAGAGGGCCTACGGAGCCCTGGAACTGGAGTTACAGGCAGGTATGAATCAGTGTGTGGGTGCTGGGAGTTGAACCCCGGATCTTGGAAAGAACAAGTGCTCATAACTGCCAAACCATAGTTCTAGCCTCTGATTTATATTTATTTATATAAATATTTATCCATGATATCAAGCATTTTATAGGCTTGCAGATAACATATCTTCTTTGTAGAAAAGTCCTCTTTTTTTTTTTTAAACTCAGCTGTTCTCCCTCTATGCTTGGAATTTAACCTTTATTAGAGATTTCCAAATGTCTTTTTTTCCATTTTTGGTAGTGTTCTTCGATGCACTAAAGCTTTACAGTTTCACCTTGTCTAGTGTAAGTAGTTTTTCTTTTGTGGCTCTACTTTTGGCATCGAGTCTGCAGTCCAATGCTAAATACAACGTGGTAATGAGTAATGCTCTTTTTTATCGCTAACCAGTTGTCGAAGCGTTGTTTTGAGAAGATACTATTTCCTTGGTGGGTGTTCTTAGTTTCCTCTTTGAAAAATCACTTCGCCTAGATTATTAGAGTTTATTTCTGGTCTTCCAAGTCTTTTTCCATTGACTTATTAGATTTATTAGCTTTGCTTCAAGTTATAAAGATCAAGAAGCATTGATTCTTTGTTCTTATTTTGATCATTCTTGGTCTCTTGAAAATTCCATATGAATTTGAAAAAAGATGGCTTTTCCAATGGGATGTCGTTTAATATACGCACTGCTGGAAGATTTCCATCTGAACTATGTCAAGCAGCCTAACCCTTTCATTTGCTTAGGTCTTCTTCAATTTATTTTTGTAGAATTTTAGTGTTTCCTTGGTTAAATTTATTGGTAGGCATTTTAGTCTTACGGAGCTATTCTAAGTTGAATTGTGTCCTTAATTTTCTGTATTGTTCATTAGTGGTATGGAAACAACTGGTTTTGTGTGTTGACCCTACAGCAGCTGTGCTGTTTACTAGCTTAAAGTGTGTGTGTGTGTGTGTGTGTGTGTGTGTGATGAGTTATTCTGGATATAGTCATATTAAATGTAAATAAAGACAGTCATTTGCCCTCCCTATTTGCATGCCTTTTCTTGTTCTGGCTGGGACTTTCTCTGGTAGGCTGACCATCACTGATGAAGCACATTCTTGTTTTATTCTTTTGATTTGCTTTTTTTTTTTGTCTTCAAAAGTGATAATGAAAGGAACTCATTCATACCTATTAGCAATTATAGAGGCTAAAACTGTGAAGTGACCTATGAATCCTGCCGCTTGCCCTTCCTTCTGAGAGACCCTGCTTGTTATTTTTTTTTTTTGTCTAGGTTGCTGGCAGCTCTCCAGTAATCCTATGGGATCAGTAAGTATTCCTGGCAGAGCAAACTCTGAAGGAGCCCCTCAACATTGCAAAGAAGAAAAGAAGAATTATTTTTTAATTGTTTTTATTGAGCTCTACGTTTTTCTCTACTCCCCTCCCTCTTTCCTTCCCTTCAACCCTCTTCCATGGTCCCCATACTCCCAATTTACTCAGGAGATCTTGTTTTTTTTCTACTTCCCCTGCAGATTAGATCCATGTATGTCTCTCTTAGGTCCTCTTTGTTGTCTAAGTTCTCTGGGATTGTGATTTGTGGGCTGGTTGGGAAAGAAGAATTCTCTCAGGAAGTGATGAGCTATTTATGCATGATTGTCCACTTTGTCCTCAGCAACATGGGGCTAAGAGCAGCAGCAACAAGGTTGCAGACCGTCAAAGACAGAAATGCAGAAAGCATTTGGTGAGCTATCTGAAATGTGCAAGCCTGTGTCCCGAGTGGAGGAGAAATTGCTTTTCTGAAAAGGAAGTAGATGAAGCTGCGTTTTGAAACAGTGTAGCGGGTAAGACTAGATGTCAGGCTAAGATTGTTACTGTAAACCTTGGCCATTGTGCCCACAGAACAGGAAGAAAGATGCTGTCTATGTCCCTGGTTGGTGCAAGTCAGTGTTGAGAGCAGTAAATTGTAAATAAAAACCCAACTAAAGCCATTAATATAAGTGAGTTAAACATTTGCATTTCAAGACGTTTTGACCAAGTCAGAAAACGTTTTGGGAAGCAAGTTGTGTGAACACTGATGCCTTGTTTCCTTGATAATATAAAGGACGGGGTGTGGTTTTATAATGCGTTCAGTTAATGTCGTTGGATTTTCTTTTCAAATAGTGTTTTGTTATGTTTAAAAATTTCTTTGCATGCATTTATGTTTATGCATTACTTACATGTCGTGTTCCCTAGGAGGCCAGAATAGGGTACCAGATTACCTGGAACTGAGGTGTGAGCCATCTTAAGGATGCTAGGACTCAAACCCAGGTCCTCTGAAAAAGCAGCAAGTGCTTTTAACTGATAAACCATCTCTCCAGACCCCCCCCCCTTTTCCTTTTCTACATTTGTTTTGAGATAAAGTACAGCTGAGGATGACCTTGAACTCCTGATTCCCCTGCCTCTGCCTCCTGGGGGCTAGGATGAGTGGTGTGGGCCACTTCCTCCCCTACTTATTCAAATGGTGGATTCTTGTCAGGTTTAGATTGCAATAAGGAAAGTCTTGTTTAAAGGACTTGTTGCTTCATCTGCTTTCATTCTGATGTGTCACTTCTCCAGGCCATGGATTATTAACACTTACCTGTCAGAACAAACAGAAAACGAAACAGATGACTAATCATTTTCTTTATTTAGCTGTCTGATAGTTAGCTGGTCCAGAAAGGAGGTAGGATATCCCATGTTGAGTCTGGTTTTATTACCAGTCCAGTCAGTGAAGAAAGGCCAATAAAATCTCATCCTATTTAGGTAACTGCTATTTTTTCTATTGAATTTCTTCATGCATTTTTAATGATGTGATATTTACAACATGTTCTGACAGATATAGATGTAAAGACTTTTTAGGAGGAACAGTTTGACTCAATCTGGTAGTACTCGTATTGAATAGACAGCAGCTACTCTTCTGGATGGGTCTTAACAGGACGTCATTGCATAGTCTTACTGCTTTGTCACGAAATGGTACCTCCTAACCTGCCTTCAAGATGTGCTGTGTCTCACGCTTTCCCCCACAGCCCTTTGACAGTACCCTCTGTTTCCCTATAGCAGGCTTCATGTTTACGAATAATAACTTTTTTACGATGACAGCTTTGTTAGAACACATGTTCTGAAAAGACATGCCTATCTTATTCATTACTAAGAGCCCAAGAATCTGAATAATGACTAGCACCTAGCCGGCATGTAATATGTTTTTATAAAAAATGGAAGTTTCTGAAATTAACTTTTTTGGGTATTATGAGTCAACGTTTATATTTGAAAACATAAGGTTATAACATCTTTTTAAAAGTCTTTTTCGTTTTTGTTTGTTTGTTTCTTTTCTTTTAAAATAATGTCTCATGTAGCTTAGGCTGGACTCAAACTTACCACATAGCTGAGAATGTCCTTAAACTTGTGTGGCGCACGCCTTTAAT
>NW_004949126.1:1600946-1602244 GCF_000317375.1 Microtus ochrogaster | reverse complement strand
AAAAAAAAAAAAAAAAGATGTGGCATATGTAATAATATACCCAAGGAAGGGTTCTTCTTCTTTTTAACAGAAAATGTGTACCTTCCCTTCCAATAGATTCATTTCATTATCTGGTTCTGTCTGTTCAATCTGCCTGATCAAAAGTCACAACCAACAACTGAAGTTTTCTATCTTTGAATCAGGATTGTGGTTATCCATTAGGGGACAGGACCCTTACTGGATGTGGTGAACTCCTTTTAAATAAAGGTCCTCTAGCCAAAGGTTTTAAGCAGTGCTAACAAATCCACAGAGACAAGCTGAATGGAAGTAACTTTTATTGCTGCTTTAGCCAGGTTTACTAAGGCAAGTGAGACTTTATACAATCTGGACTTTCATCCACGATGGAAATCACAACTGTAGCTACACTGACGCAGTTTGTGGGAAATTAGGGACCGCCTTCTCCAGAATGCATGCAGATCCTCAGGGACTGTTGCAGGGGATCACGAAGGAGATCTTTGGTCCGAAGAAGACATCTCTGAAAGGAAGAACACAGGTAAACTCAGCGGAGAACTACAGCATATGTTAGTCTTTTCTGTATTGAAGATGGATGGTGTTTCCCAGGGTTTCATCTCATTTCATTGTAGGCAAGTCAAATAAAATAAATAAATAAATATAATAAAAAAATCAGTAGGAGGACTTCCCACAGAAGCCTCAAGACCGAAAAGGTATCCATATCCATGTTTTTCTTTTCTTTTTTTTTTTTTTTTGGTTTTTCAAGACAGGGTTTCTCTGTAGCTTTAGTGCCGGTCCCGGAACTAGCTCTTCTAGACCAGGCTGGCCTCGAATTCCCAGAGATCCGCCTGCCTCTGCCTCCTCTGCTGGGATTAAAGGCGTGTGCCACCACCGCCCGGCGATCTGTGTTTTTCTTTCACCCACTTACCAACCATTGATGTTATGCTATTATTTGTCTATAAATAAAAGGAAAAAATAGATAATTTTAAAATCTAATACAAAAGAGTTCACTTTGATGTGGAGATGGGTTATGAAGTTTAAATTTGGGGGCAAGAGTCAGATTGGTAGGCACTTCTTTTAAAAAAATCATCAGACAAAGTTTAAAATATTTATTTAAAATATTTTTAATTGTATTAAATTTATTCTTATATATTCATAACACAGTTGAGAAATTCATATTTGTCTTAAGGGTGCACGCACAAACACGGAACATGTTAAGGAACATGGCAAGTGCTCAGGAAAGGTTTGGTGACTGTTCAAATAAATTTTTAGGTAAATATTTAAATATTTATTTAAAATATTTTTTA
>NW_004949126.1:1594635-1599673 GCF_000317375.1 Microtus ochrogaster | reverse complement strand
TGGAAGAATGGATGAAGAAAGTATGGAATATATACATATTAGAGCACTACTCAGCAGTAAAAAACAAGGACTTCTTGAATTTTGCATACAAATGGATGGAAATAGAAAACACTATCCTGAGTGATGCATAGTTTTTCTGTAGCTACTGGAAAAAACATCTCAAAATTACAGAGACACAGTTTCTGTATATTTACACCTCTGTTTAAATGTGTTAACAGTCATAGTCACGAAGTTATATCAGAAAATAAATATAAGCCCACTGCAGTAAGTGGGTTTAGTAGTCCAATAATGAATGTTGATTGGCATTTAATTTCTATAGTATAGAAACGTACTTCATGGGGTTAATAACACACGTTCTTGCGTCACGTAATACAGGCCTTCTGAAACCTGCTTGAGAGCCACCCGAGGGCTCCTTGAACGCTAATGGCAGGGCCTGCCCTGCACAGCTGGTCCAGTCGGTGCGCCCTGGGGTCCGAGGGCAGGTGCGCACTGAACAGGCATTGCTCTGGAAGCCTCGCTTTGGGAGCCAGCTGCGTCTGAACAGCGTTGTCTCCATAGTAACATTAGCTAGTTATGCGAGGTGTCACCTGTCCCTTCAGTCAGCCTTCCCCGTGGCAAGAGGTTTCTTAGAAGGACGAAAATATGATGTCAGATGCTGAAAGCAATTTGAAACAGTATTAAATATCCAAGATCGAAGTATGTGAAATAATCCTTAATCAAAGGAAAACTATCTTAAAATCAAGGGCTAAAACTTGATTTAATCTCCCATTGTTTTTTTTTTTTTACTTAGCATATACCAAAATGCTAAGCATTAGTATTTTCCAAAATGTAAACTGTTTTAAGCATATTTCATTTCTAATTAAAGATCCTCCCATGGTCCTTACTGACATCACCCCATTCTGTCCATTAACTCATCTAATCTAAAAAAAAAATTATCAGTTTTTAGATTAGTTACAATGTCAACTTTGAAGTTCATTTATACTATCAATGCAATAGATGTTTGCTGTTGTTGTAAGAACTGAATGTAGAATTGAACAGGCTAAGGTATTGTTTTTCACATTTTTATGTAGGTTTTGCTATTGTTGTTTGTGACAGTCTCATTGTGTAGCTCAGGCTAGCCTCCAGCTCCGATCTCTGGCCTGTGCAACTCTACTCAACAAGAACGCTACACAGCGTGGATAGTTCTGAAAACAGCTGGGATTCGAATCTACTTGAGAGCCGTTCATTTTAGCAAACCTAGCTCTGAACCTGCTCTAAGTCAGGTCTGGTGCCTTATGCTGTGGACCCAGCACTTAGGAGGCTAAGGGAGAAGGATCGTAGCAGGTGAGGTCTCAAAGGTCAGCCTGGTCAATATAACAACAGCCAGCTTGAGCTACAGTTGAGATCTTGTCAGGAAAAAAAAATAATAAAATGAGTGTATTAAGTGGATGGAATATATTAATACCTATGAAAGATTGATTACCATCATGACATATAACAAACCTTCATTGAATGTCACATTTCTACAACATTCAAAAAAATGAATTGATGCATTTCTGGGTTGTTGTTATAATCATGATAAACCGTATAAATAAAGAAGAATAATGCTAAAAATATGTGTCAGTTGGCTATGCTGTGTTATGTACATTTGTGTAGATTTTCAAAGTCTGGGTCTTAAAGATTTGCATAGAGAAATATTTGGGAAATTTGTCTTCATACCAGCACTGAAAGGTGGAGATATCTAATTAATAAATTAATCATTTGGAAAAAAGCATAAGACAGTAAAAGAGGCCTTTCCTACAAATACAGCAATACGCCGTGCAATTTCATTCCCTTACTTTGGGCAGCAGAGCAGTTCGCTGAAATTGCAGTAACAGATCATCTCGCATCCCTTCCCATCCCAGAAATGATGCTGGACATTCGGGTCGATCAGCGTCAGGTCGGCTCTGCCCTCTGGAAGGCTGTGACAGTTACGGTCCTTCAGCATCTTTCTGTAGCAGGAAAGGCGACTCGAAGGTATGGCTTGGGCTCCTAACAGCAAAGTTAGCCCGAGGGTGACAAGCACCACCCATTTCATCTTGGCTTTTGTTCCTGAGATAGAATAACAAACGAAACAGGTCAGCGTTTGTTTTCTAAATAGGTGGGATTCGTCTGAGCATAAAGTTTTGTATGTTGTCATACATTTGGGTAGGAGGGGAATTATTCTTTTCTATGCTCTTTGTGTTTCTCACCGTGTAACTTTCTGACCTTGAAATACTCGTCTAAAAATTCAAATGTCTGGACACCACTTGAAAAAATAGTGGGGGCCGGGGAGTTGGCTCAGGGGGTAAAGACACTAGCTACACAAGCCTGAGGACCTGAGGTCAATCCCTGGGAGCCATGTAAAAAGCAGCTTGTGGCGCACGCCTTTAATCCCAGCACTCGGGAGGCAGAGGCAGGCGGATCTCTGTGAGTTCGAGACCAGCCTGGTCTACAAGAGCTAGTTCCAGGACAGGCTCCAAAGCCACAGAGAAACCCTGTCTCGAAAAACAAAAAAAAAAAAAAAAAAAAAAAGAAAAAGCAGCTTGTGTTGGCCTGCATCTGTAATTCCAGGATTCGGTTGATGAGATGGGGTGGAGGAAGAGACAGGCAAATGGCTCAAAGGCCACGGGCCAGCTCGCCTGGAGCACACAGGCCAGCAGCAAGAACAGCAGAGATCTGTGCCAACAAGGTGGACAGTGAGAGAATAGCTCTTCAAAGAGAAGCTCGGGCCCTCTGCCTTCCACACAGGTGCCGTGGTGCGCGTGTGCCTGGGCTCACTCACAGCCGCACTCATGCCCTATAGCAGGGCAGGACAGAAGTAGACAGGGAAAATGATACTGAATTCTGGGAGAAAGAAGGCGAAGTCACAGACACCAAATAGCCACCAAGGACAGATGAGCCAGAACCTTGCTGGTAAGCCTCAGCCACGTGGCCATACAAATTAATTGAAATGGATTAAATTAAGATGTGAAAGGTAGCCAATAAGAAGCTAGAGCTAATAGGCCAAGCAGTGATTTAATTAATACAGTTTCTGTGCAGTTATTTCAGGTCTAAGCGGCCAGGAACAAACAAGCAGGCTCTCAGCAATTGTTGATGTTGAGTTTCTTTTCATGCAATATTTTTTTTTTTCTGATGTGTTTTCTTTGGTGAAGTGTTCTAGGGCTGGTAAGATGCCTCAGCAGATAAAAAGTGCTTGTCACCAAGCTTGATGACCTTGGGACCTACCTAATTAATGTAAGGAGTGAACTATTGCAAGTTGTGCTCTAATGGCCCCACCCTAATATAAATCAATAAATGTGATTATAAGAATTATATTTCAGGATGGTAGCAGCACATGCTGTTAATCCAGCACTTGGGAAGTAGAGGGAGGAGAATCTCCAAGTTTGAGGCCAGCCTGGTCAATAGAGGGAATTCCAGGACAACCAGAGGTAGCTATTACATAGAAAAACCGTATCTTGAAAAACAAAACAAATTACATTTCAATTCTGCTCCTCGTCTGAAACAAAATAATTGGACTGTGACTGGGCATGGTTGTGCATGCCTGTAACTGCAATGCTAGGGAGTCTAAGGTAGATGAATCAATACATTACTAAGGCTAGCTTATGTGTGCTATACAGAAAATTCTAGTCCAAGCAAAAAACAGTAAAATCCTGTCTTAAAAAGTATGCTAAAACATTTTTTAGATTGTTGGTTAATTGATGTAGAGGGCCCAGCCCATTGTAGGCAGTAACCTTCCCCTGCAGAAGGTCCAGGGTGACAGCTGACTGTGGGTGGGGCTCACTCAAGCCAAAAAGCAGCATTCCCCTCAGAGGGTCTGCTTCAGTTCCTGCCAAGTAGATTTCTGCCATGCTAGTTCGTGCCCTGGCTTCCCTCAGGGATGAACTGCTCTCTAGATGAAATAAACCCTTTCCCTCCCGAGCTGCTTCTGGTGATGGTGCTCACCACAGCAAAAGAAAGCAAACCAGGACTGATTTTCTCAAATTTTGAGAGTTCTTAAAGGCACAGGCTAACAGATTGGATAAGAAAACAGAATCCATCCTTCTTCTGCATACAAGAAACACATCTCAACCTCAAAGACAGACATCATTTCAGAGTAAAGGGTTGGGGAAAAATATTCCAATCAAATGGACCTAAGAAACAAGCTGGTGTAGCTATCCTAATACCTAACAAAATAGACTTCAAACTGATATCAATCAAAAGATACAAAGAAGGACATTTCATATTAGTCACAGGAAAAATCCATCAAGAGGAAATCTCAATATTGGATATGAATTCTTTACTAGATATATTTGCTTTTGTCTCTGCCTTTCAATGTAATCTCAGCAATGGTTTCTAAAGAACAAAAGTTCTCAAAATCAGTGAAGTATAATTTAGTATTTGGTTATTTTATAGATTTTTTTTTAAATCTAAGAAACCATTGTCTTTCCAAAGTTCACAATGGTTTTCTCCTATGTTTTCTACAAGTTTTCTAGTTCTCGGTTTTACGTTTGGGTCCATGGCCCATTAGTTCGTTGTCATTCATATGCCTCATATGAATTCAAGTTCTTAATGTAGTTTTTTAATAATTTCTGTACTGTGCATTTATTTTTTTTCAAAAAACAAAAAAGTCATTTATTTCAAAACAGAACTCATATACTGCTGGTAAAATACCTTTGTCCTTGTATGCATGTCAATACAAATACCTACATAACCAGCACACACCTACATATGAGGCAGGAACCAAGATTTGTACCGTGCATTTAAAAGGTTGCTTTTCCACCCATCAAATCTCCTTTGCCTTTGTCAAAAGTACTGACATTTGTTAGTACCAAGTCAGAGCTAAAACTGCAGGCAGGAACTGAAGAAGAGCCTCAGAGGAAGGCTGCTTACTATCTTGATCCTAGCCTGATAGCTGTGGGCCTCTTTCCATGCCCATTTTCTTAAATTCATCTGTTTGTGTGTTTTTATTCCAAACTAAAATTTTAATTCCTGTCACTTTGTAACAATTATTTAAATCAAGTACAGTTAGCCCTACAACCATGTTTTTAATAACTTTTTT
>NW_004949126.1:1584137-1593701 GCF_000317375.1 Microtus ochrogaster | reverse complement strand
CCGCACATTCGATTTAAACAAATAAAAGAACCCCTATCGCCTTTCCCAGTTGCACAGCAAAAGAACTTCACTTGTGAGCGCTCTACATTTGTGCTAGTCCCAACAACTGCCTTTGCTCTAAGCTGTCTGTGGGTCTCTAGAATATGTTTCCCAGTGCTTCAAGACAGGTGAGATGGGAGCCAAGTGAGTACCTCTCGGGGAAGGTAGCAGGTTGGATGTGTGGCCTAACTCTCCCTGTCTCCAAGGAAAAGCTGGGTGCTGGATCGCTTTACCTATTTATTCTGTGTTTGGCTGAGGACAAAAGCCACAGTGATGTGCTCATGGTTCAATTTCAATGTTTTCTTCATAGCTGTGAACGTAGTGTAATCTTAACCCTGTCACTCCTCAAAGACAAGCATAGCCAAAGCCAGTCCATTTGATTGCACTGTTATTGAACAGATGCAAAGTTATATACATGGCTAGCTCTTGCCTTCTCCTACGAAGTGTGCTCTGTGATTAATGACTTTATGTTGCTTTGTTTAGTGTAGCTCCCTGGGAACTAGTGCATCCTTTCCCTGTTAGCGCTCTGAGCAAGAAAGACAGAAGGCAGCTCCTGTGGTAGGACCAGGAAATGCCGAATCCCTTCCTTTACTTCTTGGGGTAAAGCCGAGCTGGGGGTTCCCTACCGATTGCAGGGCACACTGTGCCAGGCATGGAGATAACAGTGAGGGCATGGCCCCACTTTTCCTACCTGTTCTCACCAGGTCATAAGAGCCTCTCTGCTGACGGGATTTCTCACAGAGGGAAGCTAACCCAGGAGTCTCTGACATTGGGAGGCAGAGGAGGCAGGCAGATCTTTGTGAGTTCAAGGTCAGCCTACAAATAAAGTGAGTTCCAGGACAGCCAGGACTGCACAGAGAAACCCTCTCAAAAAAAAAAAAAAAAAAAAAAACCAAAAATTAAAAAAAAAAATAAGTTGGGGTCTAATAAAAACAATTAAAGGAAAAAAAAACCCCAGGTATTTCTTTATTTTTATTTTTGTTTTCTTTTGCATTTTCAAGGTAGGGTTTCTCCATGTAGCCCTGGCTATCCCAAAACTCACTCTATAGACAAGTCTGGCCTCTAACTCAGAGATCCACCTGCCTCTGCCTCCTCAGTGTTGGGATCATAGGCATGTGTTGCCATGGTAAAGCATTGAAAAAAAATCCATAGTTTTAGCTAGGAAATTGATGTGGGAAGTCCTTCTGTATATGTGTTGCTTTTATTTGTTAATGAATAAATAATCTGCCTTGGCCTACAATATGGTAGAGTAGAGTTAGGTGGGGAAAACTAAACTAAATGCTGGGAGAAAGAAGGCAGAGTCAAGGAGATGCCTTGTAGACGCTGGCTGGAACAGACTTGCAGGAACCTTGTCTGTAAGTCATAGTCATGTGGTGACACACAAATTAATAGAAATGGGTCAAATTAATATGTAAGAGTTAGCCAATAAGAAGATAGAGCTAATGGGCCAAACAGTGATTTAATTAATACAGCTTCTGTGCAGTGATTTTGGGACTGAGAAGCCAGGAACAAGCAAGAGGTCTCCTACATCAGGCAATGGTGGTGCATGCTTTTAATCTCAGCACTTAGGAGACAGAGGCAAGAGACCTCTGTAAATTGGAGGCCAGCCTATTCTACAGAGTGAGTTCCAGACAGCCAGAGCTGTCTCCAAGAAAAGTACAGGACCTAAGTTCAAAAGATAAGTGAGTGGAAACCTGGGGACCCCTGTATTGAATCTGATATTAACTAAAGTTTGCTCCTTCAAGTGTCTCCATTACACACACACATACAAACAAATCTTTTACAAAGAACACAAAGGTGCCAGAGAGATGCCTACGCACTTAAGAGCATTTTCTACTCTTACAGAAGACGCTAGTTCAGTTCCCAGCACCCATATCAAGCAACTCAATGCAACTCCAGGGAATCACACACACACACATATACACAAACACACACACATACACACACACACACACACACTTTATTTAAACTGGAAGGAGTCAATTTCATAGAACTTCAAGAACAATACTTTGGTGATAATTAAATTTGGAATGACTATAGTCTTCTGTCTTAGTTGACGTTTCTATTGCTGTGAAGAGACACCATGACCAAGGCAACTCTTATAAGGGAAAACATTTAATTGGGGTGACTTGCTTACAGTTTCAGAGGTTCAGTCCATTATCATCATGGTGGGATATTTTGGCATCCAGGCAGACGTGATGCTGGAGAGGTAGCTGAGAGTCCTACATCTTGCGGGCAACAAGAAGTGGTCTGCCTCACTAGAAGCAGCTTGAGCATAGGACACCTCAAAGCCCGCCCCCACAGAGACACACTTCCTCCAATAAGAGCACACCTCCTATTAATGCCACTCTCTTGGGGGGGGGGGATTTTCCTTCAAATCACCACACTGTCTGAGGATGGTGAGAATTTAGGAGTATGATCTTAAAAAGCCAAAGTTGGAAATGGAGATGTGAGAGTAAGCAGGATGTTTACTGATGGCAGTGACCGTCACACCCCTGACCAGGAGAAAGTGTAGAGCAAGGAGAGAAGAGGAGGAGAGCTGAGGTTCTCTGTGGCTTGAAGAGGAGACACCAGCAGCCTGAAGGCGATGACTGAAGTTTAAAAACTATGCTTTTTTTTCATCACTCCAGCACTCGATTCAATGCTTGACTCAGAAAAAAAAATGGAAACATTTACTTAAGGAATGAGCAAATACATTTCTGGAAAAGCAGGTATGTTGCCATACCGTGCACCTCACATCTGGGCCAGAGCACAGCGTAGTGCTTCTGGCCAAGGCTCAGTCTACAGCGATGGAAATTTCCATGCCTGGCAAGCACCTATGGTAGGCTTTTTTTTTAAAATATTTTTTTAACACTTTATAAATTACATGTTGTAGCTGAAGCCTTCTCCTTCACTTGGGTTCAGATAAATAGCTTTAATTCTTGCCTAACCAATGGAAAGTGTTCAGGCTGCTTTGTTCCCCGGACATGCTTGTCATTTTTTTTTTTTCAACCAAGAAACACCAACCATGATCCTTGGAAATCCATCAAGACTTTATCTTTTTCGAATCCCAGCCAGAGTGAGAAGCCTGGCCATTTTGAAGGACACTGCTCTCCAGCTTTTCTCTTTTCAGTCTCACACATGCACTTAGAACTCTTCCTGGAGGACATTCAACATGCAGGAAAGCCCAGCGAAAGTCAGTTAGTTGGTCTGAAGGAACAGGAGAACCTTTGAGACTGGTTATGCCCTGGTTTTCTAAAAACTTCAATCTGGTGACCTTAATATTTTCCCTAATGTTGTAAGGTGCCACTCATCACCCAATATTAGCCTACTTAGAAATTTGCATATACCCGTCATGCACTTTGCTAGAAAAATAATCGCTGCAAAGAATGCAGAATTGCAAAGAAACTGTTTCCACATAAGCACCAACTCGTTGCACTGTCGTTTGGAAGGGGGTTGCAAAGTTTAGTTCTGTGGGAGTTTCTGGCAAGCTTTTGAATGGCTGGAGTTAAATGGGGCTGCAAAAAAGAAAAACTAAATCGTCTAATGGCCAAAACTAACAGGGAGATGTAGTTGAAGCATTCAGATGGCTGCAGTGCTGCGTTCTTCCAGGCAGCTGATGTCAGTTCTGGGAACCAGTGTTCCGAGCAGTGGAATAAAACAGAATTGATGGGTTAGGCTGAAAGAGCAGTCCATTTTCAGCTCCCTGTCAACAGCTAACAGGAGAGAAGCAAACCTGCAAAACCAATACACAACTCCAGCCCCGAAGGTTTGGCACCGGACATTTAAAAATGATAGTTGGGAGAGATTAAAATTATTGTCCTAGCTATGCTTACTTGGACACTGAAAGCAACAACAACAACAAAAATAAAACAGATATTTTAAAATTTTTCTCCTTTTCTTTTCAACTGTCTTAGAGGGGGGGTTGTGCTTGAACAATTAAATGCTGAAGTGAAATATCTAAAAGCACATGCAACAGAGCAGAAATTTCATAGATAATGGATAAGCCTCTCAAAAAATCCCTGTAGCGGACTGGCAGCCTGGGTCCTGAAGACATTGTCACTCTTGAAAGAGCAGTCTACATAATCACCTAAGGCCATCTGCTTTCAAACTTCTCAGAGCGTGCTACAAGAAGATGATACCAGTACCCAATCTTGCATCATTGTAATTTTTTTCTGACCACAAGAACTCACCAGAGGAGGAAAGGACCAACAGTGGGGAAAGGTTTCCATAGCCTGTGCAAGAAACGGAGTCAAGACATCTTAAAGAGGTGTTTTTCTAGGTCCTGAGGAGGAGAGAGCGTTCTCTCCACCCCAGCGGCGCGAGGCTCTGTGCTGCGTTCTGTGGTGAGAACACCATGGATGCAGTCAATGAATTCCCTCTTTGTATCGCACGCTTGCGACCCGTTTCTTTTCAGGAATCGTAGTTTCGCAAAGCAAAAACCATTTGCTTCCTTTGACACTGCCACTAACTTCGTGGGGAGGATTGGCAGCTGTCTTACCTACTTTGTCGCCCACATAATTCGCAGGGGACACTAGATGCAGAGTCAGTTTGCAGTTAAATGAAGGTCAGAGAGTAATCCGTCTCTTCCCGACGGATTTGGTCAAACGGCTTTCCCCATCAAGGACCCACATTTGCTTCCCCGTTCTGATCAGAGTCTGTCGCCTTATCTCAGGACTCATCTCTTTCAAAGTGCAGGTACCATTTCCTCAGAGGACTTTCAGAGGACTTCTCAACCTCCACGCCTTTCCCTCTATTCAACACGTACCTGCACGTCTCCTCCAATCCACAGCTGCAGTTTAGAAGAGAATAACTGATCTAGAACGTTTGCATAGAGAAAATTTCATACCTTTTTACTTTCTTTTCAGTCTTATTGGCAGAGGAATCTTCTTAAAGGCTCCAGCTCACTGGGTAGTCTGGGCAAAGGAGGAGAGAGGAGGTGCTGGAAGGCGGTTCCTCACAAACGAACCTTTGTCTGCCTTGTCTCAGCCTGGGATTGACAGCCTCGGCTCCAGCCAGCAAGGAGGGGAGAAGGAGAGTGGAAAGAGGCAAGAACCGTCTCTCTTGGGCTCTTCCAAAGCAGAATGAACTAAAAGAGTTTCTTCACAGAGAGACATAACGAGTCTATACAAGAACCTCAGTGGTGCAGAGTCTCGGGGCAATAAAATTTGAAACCCTGGGGATTTAAAAAGAACACAGAGTGACTTTTACCTTAGAAGTTGAGGGGGGGGGAGTGTGGAGGGAGGAGAAGAGACAGGGCAGAGGACATGCTACTTAGAAAAAGGGAAAGGTCTCCTGCCCTTTTATGGTGTCCCTCACCGTTTGTATAACTTACAACATTCTGAGAAAAGGTCATTTGAAATTCATATTTTTATCCCACCATCATTTAGCCATTTGATGGAAGTAAATATAAACAATTAAACGGAAAATTATTTGGTCTCAGAAAAAAAAAAACTCAAAAGGAATTGACCATATTTTGAACAAACAGTAAAATTCTAGAAATTGTAACCTCTCTTTAACTATCTGTTAGTTTGTTTGTTTGTTGAGATAGGGACTCACTGTGTAGCTCTGGCTGGTCTAGACTTGGCTATGTCCACCATACTGCCCTTGAACTTGCAGTGATACTCCTGCCTCAGCCTCCCGAGTGCTGGGATTATAGGCACATACCATCACACTCAACTCTCATTTAGGCCTTTGACACCCAGGAGCAAGCTTACAGGAACTAGAGACATTATAGCAAAATAGGCATTACATAGGAAGAAAACAATGAAAAGGGCAACCCGGGTTATATTAAGAAAAGCAGGACAGTGAAGGACAAAGTAACAACTTTGGGCTTTGACAAGTAGCTTTGCATGGCTGAAACCAGAGATCTGGGAAATGAAATTAGAGAGACAGGAAGAAGTAAGTGACTGAAATACATCCAGTGACAAACAACACGCTCTAGTTACAGTCTATGGTTGAGATAAAATACCCTGACGAAAGTCACCTCAGAGGGGAAGAGGTCGTTTCAGTCCATAAAACACAGTCAAGGCAGCAGGAAACTTCAGCCAGTCACATCACACCTGCAGTCAAGAGCAGAACAAAAGGGTGCACACAAGCTCATTGTGGCTTGCTTGGGTTCAGCTTGATCTCTCCGCTCTTTTACAAGACTCTGCCTAGGGAGTGGTGCCACCCATGGTAGACTGTGTCTTCTCACATCAAGTAACTCAAGATAATTATACACACATATGCCCACACACCAACTTATTGAGACAAGTCCCCATTGAGGTTCTCTTCCCGGGAGATTGTGTTATGAGAGAAAAGACAGCTGAAGTGAGGATGGGGTTAGGGACAGAACTCTAGCAGTGATCCACAGAGAAAATAGGTAAAACTGAGTTAGCAGGTAAGGGGAAACTGAGTTAACTGGTTGGCGATTATGTTATATTTAAAACAGGGCTAGTTGAAAGAAGAGAACATTAACTTTCAAAGGCTTGGGCCTTGATGGGCTGTGCTGTCATTCATCTGGAAAAAGAATCCAAAAAGGAGAACTGTTATTTAAACAGGAAAACAAATATAGAAGTTTTGGCTGAAGCAGGAGTGGAAAGACAGAAATTAGTTCTGCTGGGTAATTTGTTGGTAAATGTTGAGTGAAGGAGCATTTGGGACTGTTTAATTGGCAACCGGTTGGACAGACCTGGAGCTCAGAAGAAAGTCTGGTTAGAGAGTTTACTAACTAATCTACTAAATGCAAATAACCCCAAGTAATGACTTGCAGAATTTTTCAAGTATGTGATAGCTGGAGCCATGGCCGTGCCGCCTAAAGCTCACTGTGTTGTGTGCTATGCTCATTGCATGTGAGAATATATCTCCCTTCTTTATGACCCTCAAAAATGGCTTCCATTATAGGATCTCTTAACATGAGAGGAAGCATCAGAAGGGTTAGATAACTTGCCCAAGGCCACACAGCCAGAAAACAGCAGGATTGGTGCAGTTCTAACGTCCTTGCTTTTCACGCTTCTTCTAGAATGCCTCTCAGAGGAAAGAATAGTACTAGGACCAGAATCTCAAGGATTGTCAGTCTCCGAGGGACAGGTAGACAGCTGAGAAGGAAAGAAACAAAGGGCAAACAAAGGGGTACCCTGGATATCAGGAGAGTGGCCGAGGCCAAAAGGAAGACTATTTCCATAAGAACAATGGTGGGTGACTCGCAACAGTAGCTTTGAGGAAGCTACACATGCCCAACCTGGCAGAGAGGTAGTCAGGAAAAGCAAGGTTCTGGTCAGACCAGTATTTATGTGCTGAGATACTTAGTTTTGTCCACTTTACACAATGTTATAATCGCCTGGGAAGAGTCTCAGTGAGGGATTGTCTACATTGGGTTAGCCTGTGGCTACATCTGTGGAAAAGTGCACAAATAATGATAACTGGTATGGGAAGATCTAGTCCCCTGTGGGAGGCACCATCCCCTAGGCAAAGGGTCCCAAACTGCATAACAACAGAGAAATCAAACTAAGCACAAGCCAGCCATCCAGCCATCCAGCCATCCATCCGGAAGGTAAGTAAGCAAGAGCGTGTATGTATTTGTTTCTCTTTGCTCTTGACTAAGGATGTGATGTGACTAGCTGTTGGAGCTTCTTGCCTTGACTTCCCCACAAGCAATGGGCTATAACCTGGAATTGAAAACTAAAATAAATCTTCCTTTTCTCTAAATCTCTTTTCCTTCCTTCCTTCCTTCCTTCCTTCCTTCCTTCCTTCCTTCCTTCCTTCCTTCCCCCTCTGTCTTTCTTTATCTGTCTCTCTTTCTTTTTTTTTCTTTTCTTTTTGAGACAGTATCTGTCAACATAGTCCAGGCTTTCCTGGAACTCACTATGTAGAACAGTCTGCAGTCTGGCTGCGAACTCACAGAGATCCACCTGTCTCTGCTTCCTGAGTGCTGGGATTAAAGAAGTGCATCACCATGCCCAGCCTTTGTTTGTTTGGTATAAGAGTGTAGAAATATGGGCTGGAGAGATGGCTCAGTGGTTAAGAGCACTGACTGTTCTTCCAGAGGTCCTGAGTTCAATTCCCAGCAACCACATGGTGGCTCACAACCATCTGTAATGAGGTCTGGTGCCCTCTTCATGTCCAGCAAGCATACCAACAGACAGAACACTGTATACATAATAAATAAATAAATTAAAAAAAAGAGTGTAGAAATATGAGGAAAACAGGAAAGCACCTTCCATTATATCTGAAGAGCTACCGACCTTCTTCAGTTTATGTAGGTCTATGAGAAGCATGCTGCTAATCTGATGTTCCCTGCAGTGGGATCCTCCCCTTTCTCTTTCTTTTTCCTTATTGTGTTGCTCATTCAGTCTCTTTTGGGTTCCAGCGCATTTTATATTATCCTTCTATATCCAGCGATACCCTAGTACCCAGCATTCTTGGCACCGCTTTCTGCGTGCTGGCTTCAAATGCTATGCAGCAGTTCTTGGTATTGGTCTCAGACTCTGGATCACATTGGAGTCACTTACGTAAGTGTTCCTTTAGGTTGCACGTTTGGATCCAGGCTTTCTAGCTCCTAGTTAGGTTGTCGAGCATTTACTTATTACTACCTGGGCTTTCCACTGTGTCAGGTGAAAATATTAAAGACTGCTAAATGTTGAAAGACTTGCTGTTACCTCAATGCCCGCTGCACAGAGCTGGCTATTTTAAGAAGCAATTGAGTTGTGAACCAAGACTGGCAACTAAAGAATCTGCCCTTGTGATTTTTATTTTGGAATTCATTCAAACCTGGCATCGTGGTACACATAATCCTAGCACTGGGGAAACTGAGGCACAGAGATCTCAGGTTTGAGACCAGCTAGGACTATGTAGTAATAACCCTGTCTCAAAGAGACTCAGAGTTGAGATCAATATTTGTTGTTTTATACAGAGGCCTTTTTTCCCCTTTTCTAATGAGTTGTTATTCAGACCTTCTAATTAACCTTGCTTTATGTTTCCCTGGAGACTGACCAATTGTTTCTGAGACAGGAGAAGCCTCACAAAATGAACATTTTAAGTGGCAAAAAGCCAACATTTTAAGCAAAATCACTCAAATACACTGTCAGATTTCTAAAAAATATACCCCGTTCTGCTTTTATATTTTATATTTAAATAATGACTAATGCATTTTCCTGTATTTTTATTTGTACATATTATCATTTCTAGATCCAATAAGGTTTGCTACAGATAAAAACCTCATAAACTAGTGACAGATGATTTCAAAGTAAAATATTATTTCGGATAGAACTCAAACAATTACATTAAAAAAAACACCCTGCATTACATTTGAAAAGTGGTCTAATTTGTATTTCTTAAAAAAAAACAACAACAGCAACCATAAAATCTTTACAGCCAGGTGTAGTCTCTGAATTACCTCAGATAAGAATAATTTCAGTCATCATAAATCTTAGGCTTGTAGGAAAAACAGAAGCCAAAACAAACAACCAGAGCATCTATCAACCCTTCCCCTGATGCCCACTCCAGGGCTCAGGCATAGGCCCTGATTCAGAACCTGCTTGTCTTGCTTCTACAATTGACCTCTTA
>NW_004949126.1:1579894-1583892 GCF_000317375.1 Microtus ochrogaster | reverse complement strand
AAGCAGCAGCTGGTTTCTCCCAGCAGAGAGGCAGGACCTGTCCTACAGGAGTGTGTTTGACAAAGAAGTCTCAGGGACACCTTACAAACTCACAACAAGTTTGTTGAAATAATGGGTAGCTACGGAGAGCATACTGTCTAAACTACCCCATAGTCGCATCAGTTAAAGATAAACACGCTGTTGCCTTCACCTAATTGTTTCTGTTTTGTTTTGTTATACTTAAAACTGTTTAAAGTTCTGGCTCTTGATTTCTGTAGAACTTTGGACGCTTGTGCCAAGAATGATTTGTGCAACCAAGTTAAACAATGTAACCTCTATTTCTCAAACTTAGCTTCATGCCTGAGGAAGTAAAACCTAACGAAAGCAGACTGCCCCAGGAGTCTCCAGTGAGGCCCTGGAAAGGAAAGCAGAATTACCAATTCTCGGTAGAGTAAGCTGACAACTCCAGGAAGAACACTGCTTCTAAGAGACAAAATTGTACTGAGATGCAATTTGAGCGGCGTGGTGTCCTGGGGCTGCCTCCTGTGGTTATAACCGTGACAGGAGAGTCTCTTCATTAGAGCTGTAAGCCTTTTCCCTGGAAAGAGACAGTACAGTGTCCTTTGGGCTTTCTCACGGAATTTATACCTACAGATCACTAGCACTGTCCAAATGAGTTAAGAAATTATGTCCAAAATGGGCATCAAGACAGAAGGGTGCCAACAGTTTTGGTGGCACATGCCTTTGATCCCAGCATTTGGAAGGCAGAGGCAGGCAGCTCTCTGGGTTCGGGGCCAGTCTGGTGTACAGAGTGAGTTCCAGGACAGTCAGGACTACTCAGAAAAACCCTGTCTTGAAAACAATAAACATAAAAATAAAATAAAACAGAGTGTGCTAAGTAAGCATCTAGTTTTCAGACTCCACGGAACATGGAGAAGGAATAGCAATGATAGGGTGAGGGTACCCTCTGACCAGAGGCCAGAAAGGAGACCTAACAGCCATCTTTTTCGTCTCCCAGGGTCACTGAGGGTAGGTCACAGACTCACAGTACAGAGAGTGATGCTCTAGATCCCAGTGTGATGTATGTGCTCTGTCAGAAAAACTTAGCCCCTTAACAAACCAAAATTGGTGGAATGAGTAAGTGTTCTCTGACAAGCCCCAAGTTACTGTCCTAATCATCTAAGGTTGTTTGACAGGTACATGCATTTAATTGGTTGGCAATGTTAAAAATAATGGCATCAATACTGGGGTTATAATAGCACTGAATGTCATTACTAAATGTACTCAATGTTCCCCCCCCCCATTACGTTTAATATGAGGAAATTACTTTCATGGTGGAGTTTTCCGATTGCGTGGGGGGATGATTTCTAGGGGATCAGGCAAGCTGGCCAAGTTCACACATTTTGAAGTCCTGGAACTCAAGCTGGAAACAGTGGCAAAGGCTCTTAAACAGTTTACTTCATTAAAAAGACAAATGAATAGAGTGGGTGACAGAAGAAATAATACGGGTTGGAGAGAGGGCTTCGTGGTTAAGAGCATTGACTACTCTTATAGAGGACCTGGGTTCAAATCCCAGCACCCACATAGCTCACAACTGTCTGCAATGCAATTCCTAGGGAATCAGATGCTCTATTCTGACCTCAGGGCACCAGGCACGAGTGTGGTACATAGACATATATGCAGGCAAAATACTCACACGCACAAAATAAATACAAAAAAGATAATACCCTCTTCAAATCTGTAGCTCATAAACTTATGGATGAAGCAGGTGTGCTTTTTGTGAACCACAGACCCATCACTGTCTTGCTAGTGCCTCCTCGGGCTATTTTCTGTCGATGCTTGGCTTGAAATGATTTCTTAAATCAGTTCAGTTGCATTTTCTACAAGGCAGATATGGAGCGTTGTCAGAATGCCAGCTCCTCCGAAATTATTGTAAATCGAGGAGTAAGATTATAGTCCTAGGTGTTTGGCAGGTATTTGTTGACAGGATTTGTATTCTACTGGCACTAAAGAAAGTCCAGGCGATGGTCACTTCTCTTTTCTCAAGGTCCTCACTAAAGAATAAACCAGCCATTCTTATTGAGCACCACTGTAAAGTCTCAGTTTATCTCGTACAATGTGGGATTAAAGAACGGTTTTTTACAGTCCCTTCTATTTCCCACGTTATATGAATGCCTGATACTCAATATACAAAACCCTTTTTGTTTTTGAGGCAGGATGTAGTCCTGGCTGTTCCAGGGCTTGCAATGTAGACCAGGCTGGGCTCAAATTCAGAGATCTGCCTGCCTCTGCCTCCCGAGTGCCTAGCTCAATACCTTTTTTTATTTTACTTTTTGTTGATTCTTTATGGATTTCACACCATGCCTCTCAGTGCCACTCAATGCCTCTCATCTTCCTGTTCCTTTACACCCACCCTCTGCCCTTACAATGCTCTCCAAGATAAAACAAAATAAAATTTAAAGGAAATAGAAAAAAAAACAAAAGAAAAATCTCACAATGGAAGCTGTAGTTTGTCGCGGAGAGTCATACAGTATACCCTTTAGCCCACACATCTTACTTACAAATGGTCATTGCCACGAGTCACCATGGGCTTGGCTCCAGGCCTTTGTTTCTGCTACACTATCACTACTGGGCCCTCACTGGGACCCCTCCTGGCTACCCTCTTGTTATCCTGTGTCATGGAGATCCTGCAGCTTTGGACTGCAGGTCTGGCCCCTTCCTGTGTTCCAGAGGATGATAGGTGGGAGGGATGTTGGGGTGGGCGAATTCATGGCCCTAGTTCTGGGCCTGAGTAGTTGCTGGGTTGGTGAGCCCGCCGGCTTTCTTTCATCTTCAACACCAGGGAGAGCTCTCTCGCACTGACCAGGCCAGCTCACTCTATCCAGTAGGCAGCAGTGCGCAGGTCTGGTTCTCCCACTCTCTCATGGGGCCAGCTCACCCTCACCCCCACTAACAGGGTCAGCTCTGTTCTGCTGCCAGGGTGAGGTGTAGGACCCACCCGCTCAAGTGTTACAACCGGTGAGGGGCAGGGCCAGTCAATGAGGGGCAGGATCAACTCTGGGCAGCCCTATCCTCTTAGTCTTTGGTGGTAACAGGAGCCATGGACAGCAACACAGACCTAAGCTGTGGCAGGACCACAAATCCAGACAGCAGTCCAGGCCTTGACATCACCATGGCCCTGGGTGGCAAGTAGGGCATCCGTCTCAATCCATTCTTTACTGCCTTCACCCCTCCAGATCTGCCTCTCCTGAACTATTCTGTCTCTCTTTCTCTTCCGTACGCCACCCTATATTTGCTCACTGGAATAGTGATGGCGACCCCTGTTGTCTCCTCCTGGACTGGGACAGAGATCTCTGGGAGGGCATGTGGCTCTTTGTCTCCCGTTCAGTCTTCATTAAAGATGGGCTAGATAAGCAGTACTTGGTAACCCAGCCTAGTCTGCCCCTCAGAACGGTGACAGACTGAACGCTATTCATTTTCTGGGTTTTGTTCCTTCTGTGTTTGAGGCGATACACATCCCAGTGGTAGGGAGGTGAGGGGGAGGTGGGCAAGACCGGAAGGGCAGCTCTCAGTCACTGTGTGTGGTCAGATTCTGGGCTGGAAGTGACTACTCACCCAAGCCTGAGCCCAGGTACCCATCGTTTCCCCAGGATGGAATACGAGAGGGGAAACAGGTGGTAGAAGCTGGGGGATCAACACAACTCAAGGGAATTGCCGGACAGCCAGCTCTGGGGACGATTGTGCTGATGGAAAATCGTGCGTGCACCCATGAGGGACTGACCCTGACTGATTTCAGAAGAGGAAAGGGGACTAATAGTACGTAGTGGAATTGAAGGAGTCCCTGTTTCTTCTCCTAGTAGCCCAAAGGGCTTGCCGTAGTTTTCTGTTATGATCCCGTTAAGAGTGCCACTTTTTATGTGCCACTTGGGTTGTATGCCCTAGCTAGGTGCTGCTGGGTAGCTGGCAATAAAGGATTTTTTCTTTTTTTGGTTTTTTGTTTTTTGTTTTTTTGAGACAGG
>NW_004949126.1:1571696-1579159 GCF_000317375.1 Microtus ochrogaster | reverse complement strand
GAATATTGTATACCTAATAAATAAATAAATATTAAAAAAAAAAAAAGGTAGCAAAGGCTCCAAGACCCCTGTGCTGAGATGATCTGAGAAGGCAGTCAATGCTGTGGCTAGCAGCCAGGCCCCCAAGACTGACCTCTGACCCCTCCACAGAAGTAGCTTGTTCCAGGAACATGGAGGAGGATGATATAGAAGGCAGTAGGCTACTCACGAACCTTTGTTCCAGCACCGTCGAGAAAAGTTGGTGATAGTCTACGCGTGCTAGAAAGTTGTCTGATGAAATTTAAAATTCATCCCTTACCGATTTTTTTTTCCTCTAAGTTAAGACTAGAAAGAAACATCCTGACCTAGATAAAAAGCCTCTATTAGAAGACAATAATCAAAGGCATTTAAAATAAAGTACTGCAAGTATGCCTATGAGCGTCAGTTGCTAGCCAGGGGCACGCTAAGACTTTCCGGTGTCCTGACGTCATTAACCCATCCTCTAATGTGTAGATGTGAGGAAGAATAGCCGTCATGACTCACAGGGACGTCGTCTACGTGAGAAACCCCAGAGGATCAGCAGAGGACCCAGCCAGGACATTATGTGACCTGCCCCAGTATGAGTTGTACGTGTGACTGTAAAGAGTTTTATCCTCCCCGGATTGACCCATATATTCAGTGTAATCCCCCCAAAAAATTAAAGAAAATAAAAATACGTTCACCACAGTATGAGTCTAAAACGTCCACCAAAGACCTAGGTGTTAAAAGATTGAAACCCAGGGTGTGACGGCCCCCGGGGAGGGGTGAACGGTAAGAACTAGGGCCTAACGTGGAGGAATTTAGGTCACCTGAGCCAAGCCCATGGAGGGTATTGGAACCCTTCCTCTCCTGTGCTTCCTAGTGTCAGGTACTGAGCAGGCCTCCACCACACAGTCCTGCCATGGTGTTCGAGAAGGAACAGGTTCCTACAACTCTTGACTGAATGCAAGAACCAAAATAAACTTGACCCTTCTTCATACTGATTTAGTTTAGATGTTTAGCAACCAACGTGAAAGACTAAGACAATGCAATACACACTTCCATGTGGGCCTTGTGCAGCAAAGGTTGTTAAGTAAGTTTGTCAATGTAGTTTCACACTTATTTATCAACTGGATTGAAATTATTGACTTCACATGGCTTCTTGAATATAGCAATTAATAAAAAAAATAAATAGGTCATCGAATAGATCTGTTCAGAACAAAGTATGGTCTTTGTAAATAAAAGGAGAATCAAAGTAACCAGAACTGTTTTATGGGACAAGAGAATTTTAACTATAGGGTAATTTAGTCCTATGTCCTATTTCCACGTAATGCTCTTTGAAATATGAGCAGGTTGGTGGTCTGCCAAGATCATTTCTTTTACATTGTAAACGGAAATTAATGAGTATTAAATTAGCTGCAAAATTGATCTCACTAGTAAAACATATTAAAGATTATAAGTTCTTTTCCCCTGGTACTAAAATAAATAAATGTTATATTAAAAATCCAAATAAAAGCATTTGTACATTGAAATAATAAATTCAACAAGCCTAAGACTATGTCTGTATGTCCATACGAATAAAGGTAGACATGGGGGACCGGAAAGAGGAAGTGATGGAGCCTCCCCTACATAGTTCACCTCTAGTTCAGGGAGGGAATTACAATCCAATTAAAACATGACTGGCTGTTCAGCCGGGTTGTTGGTATGCACTAGAGTGTCAAATACACTCTCGAAAATCCAAAGCACACTAACATTCCTGCAGGGAAAAAAAAGAAAAGAAAATGCTCCATCCCTTTCTCTTGCTTTGTTTGTTTGTTTTCCTAAGACTGAGTTTCCTGTAGTCCAGGCTGGGCTAGAACAGAAGCTGCAGAGCTGGGCCTCGAACTTCTGATCCTCTGCCACTGTGTCATGAGTATGTACACCACCATCCCTGGCTTAAACAACAGCAACAACAAAAGCTAATCATTTTTCTATAATACCGTCTATTAAACGGCAGGTTTGCTTTTGCCTTTTCAGTTCTAGAACTGTAAAGGAGCTCTCTAGAGAGGACTTCTTTTTAGGGCGTGGAGGGACAGATTAACAAAAATATGTCCCAGATTGTGGCCAGTTTAGAGAATGTTCACTATATACATACATACATACACACATACATACACACATACATACACACATACATACACACATATTCTCCCTGCGATGTGTTGTGGATCCAAGTGTGAACATCTTAGTATCAGATCCAAGTGTAGTAGGACCTATCTTAGTATCAGAAAGCCTCAAGAACATTAAATGGTGTTGTGGGATAATCTTTTTGTACCCTGTGAAGACATATCCTTGTGACTGGTTTTAATAAAAAGATGAATAGGTGATATTTCCGGCAAGAGAACTCTGGAAGGAAGGAAGGCGGCGCCTCGGTCAGATGCAGAGCAAGTTGGACATACAGAACTAAGAAGAGGTAAAAAGTTAAGTAACAGAATGTATATTAATAGAAGCAGGTTCATTTAAGTTGTGAGAGCTAGTGGGACAAGCCTAAGCTAAGGGAGCTTTCATAATTAATAAAAGAAATCTCTCTGTTGTTATACAGGGCCTGGCAACTCATAGATAGTCTGACAAGAAAGGCTGCTACAAAATGGCTTATTTTGTGTTGTCCTTAATCTTGTGTCTGGGACTTATGGATTAAGTTACTTTAGTATAAAAATATCGGAAAAGAAGGGCCAGGTGTCAGTGAGAGAGAGGACTTAAAAATGTCACACTGATTCAGTGTGTTTCCCTTTTCGTGGAAATCAAAACTTTTAAGTGTCGAAATAAGTCTAAAAGCATTTCAGTCAGTGGAGGTAATTTTCCCCCTTGATCTGAAAGTTTCCAAGCAGTTTCTCCACCTGCCTCACTCTGATAAGAAAGCTAGTTTTCCAAGAACCCTGGAAGGTGTTGATGTCTTAGTTCACAGTAAGGAGTTCAGGAGAGGATTTCTGACAGTCCAGCTCTCCCTGAAGCTGATTAGGATGTGCTGCACTAGATAGGAGCTTGTAAAACACACCACATCCTTTCTAACACACAGAATCATAAGGCGGAGGGGGAGCTTCCCCTGCCTCGTTTTACATCATTGCTTTCGTGTGTGCTCCGGAAGAGGCAGGCAAATGCCCAGGTGTCTCCAACATCGTACACTCTGTCTTTTGCTCTCCCCCTCCCCTTTTGTTCTCACAACACTTCATTAGTACTGTGCTTTGGATCCTATACCGGACTTGGTTAATTCTCAAATAGGAAGAAATTAGATATTTTTAAGAGCATTAACTACGGCATTATAGGATGGCTAGATACACGTCTCTGGGTAAAGAACCCTATAGCTTTTCATACGTTGTTTTTCCCAGTATCACCTTGATGTACCGAAATAACCTTACTAAGGACCCAGGAGCTTCCAGAGGAATGGGGATAAAGTCTATTTTCTTTCCGCTTGAGATACAGTACAGAGACAGCTCCAACTTGAGATGCCCCAAGGAGAAAGAGAGAGAGAGAGAGAGAGAGAGAGAGAGAGAGAGAGAGAGAGAGACAGGCTCAGTGCCAGGACCTGGAGGTTTATGGGGACAGCTTGTTCTAGGTACTGTGTGTGGCTGTGGTTTGAAACCCAGTTATACCTAGCCACCGTGGCAAAGCAGTCATGTTTGGGAAACAGTAGATGATTGTGTGAGTCCAATAAGCCGTCATGCTGGGCTTCCAGGTGCTCAGAGCTACTGCTGCCTGCCCAGGGCTCTGCTGCAGCAAAGACATCCTTATAGCAGGGCACTGGATTCTGTCAGAACCAACTTATAACAGTGCCACTGTGGACGCATGGTTAAAACTAGAATGTGTGGGCTGAGCAGCAGAAGGCTGGATCCAGTCCCCAGCACCAGAAAACCCAAACCAAACACAAACACGTGTTAACGAACTGATAGATCGGCTCTTCTCATACGGAACACTGAAATAAGACCACTGCTTCAGAGAGTCAACTTGCAGACTTTCCGGTCAACTTCAAGAATGAGGATTCTTTAAGAAAAAGACACTGCCTTTATTGTTGAGGTGGGAAGGCTCAAAATCGCAAAAACAAAGATGCAGAAAAAAAATTTCAAAAATAAAGAGATGGCCCAAATTTGCATCTACATTATGGTGAATATGCTAGTTCAAGGGGAAGCCACAAGAGACCCGCTTTTCAGACTGAGTACAAAGTGTGTATGCGCATGTGCACGCTTGTGTGTGTGTGTGTGTGTGTGTGTGTGTGTGTGCCCACGCGTGTTGCTGGGAATTGAACCTAGGGCTTTGTACATACTAAACCTACATTCTTCCAATGACCTGTATCTTAAAGGACTGGATTCCAAGAACACTCAGCAAATACTTTCCCAACAATAGACATATCGGTGCTCTGAAAACATCAGTTGAGGGAAGGGGTTTCTGGCTTATCACTGTTTTTGCAAAGTCTCTAAAAACCTGACCAGTATGAGCCACTGCATCTCCTTAGGGCTGTTCACAGCATCATGAGTAAGGGTTTGCCTGCAGGCGCCAAAAAGCTCTTTCCTCCCCAGTACCCATATACTGAGTGTAAAATCTTCAGGAACATTGGGCCTGTGAACTCCTCCCTGGTCCATGACAGGTTGTTAGTGACCCTGACCTTGTGGAGGTCACCAGAGTGATGTTTGGAGGACCCTTCGCTAAGTTTGGTAGGCCCATCCTCAGAAACAAATGACAAGTAGTATTTCATTTGAACATTAGGTGAAGTCCATATTTCCCCAAATTAACCTGCCTGAGATGAACTTCTGGCTTCTCCCACCACCCAGCTCCAACATGGCCCAGTGCGAAGATGGTGTGGTCGTGTATTCAGCAGCCTCTATGACTGTAGGCATTTTCATAAACAAATGGAATAGGTTTTTTATTAGTCCATCAATCCATACAAACTTTAAGGAGCTCACTTCTATCATCTAACTAAACTAAACTATGTCTCATGAATTTGCTTAGGCTGTAATCTGTCTGCTAAAACCAATGTGGATGAAATCACCCTAACATTTTCTAAGACATTATTGAAGTTTAGGAATGACTAACTTTGTGCCGTCTTTCATCTACTATGTTTCTATTAGCTTGGAAGCTTAAGGACAGGCTTTTGCTTCTGGGAGCCGAGGGGAGCGTTGTCGGGATGGCCAAGCGCCAGAAGCAGCCTTTGAATGAGGCTGAAGCATGAAGAAACTAAACAGCTCCCCGATGAACGAGGGCTGCACCCCAGGTGGAGACTCTAGTTCAGGAGTTTTCTTCTGGGTCCTAATCAAGTGCTCGGCCTCCATCTTTCTGAGCGCCACTGTCCAATCTGTATAAAGGCTCAAAGGACTTCAATCTTAGGAAACTCCCATGCTGCTGAGATTTCGGCTCTGGGACCCCAGACACTCTACGCTCCCATGGACTTGCACATACAGTTTTCTTGAGGTTGACTCTATGAGTTGCATCCCCGAAAAGAAGGCCTGACATCACAAGGCAACCACTTTTGAGTTGCTCCATTTCCTGGAGCCTACAGCTGGCAACATGCCTAGGACAAGGTGCATTCAATTCTAGCCCAAAGCAACCTCGTTAAGAGAAGCAGATGGCCCACCTGTGGTGGGAAAATTACTTTCATGTGGGGAAAGCGGGTCGTTTGTTCATTTCTTCCCTTGTAAGGTGGGAAAGTAGGGAGGCAAAAAAAAAAAAAAAGAAAAAAAAAGAAAACACGCTATAAATGCATCCCACAGATGAACAGAATCATTGTTGCCGAACAAGGCCATGGGAGGCATCCTCCTGTCTCCAGGCATGCTGGAGGCATTTGTCGCCTATGTATTAAAGAGATCTTGAAGACCATTCCATCAGAACGGTTAGTAAGAACCAACAGAAAGCTCAAGACACCAAGCATTGGTAATTCTCACCAAATGGAAACAGAGAGGGAAAACCCTGTGGTTCACAGGAGCCCATAAAGTTTAGGAAAATGTGGCGGAGTCAGAGCTCTGCTCCATCTGCAGAGCTGGGGGGGGGGCAGGGGCTCAGGGGCACAGGGGCAGAGGAGCAGGAGTCAGCCATCCCCACCTTCTCAGGACAGGGAAGTTAAGCAGCAGCGATTTGATTGGGTCTTTCTCCCCACTGTCCACTTACATAATGCTGTATGCTGACCCCCAGGGCTCCACGTACATTGGACAAGTGCCTTACTCACTTAGCTGCACCCCCAGCCTGGCAGCAACAGTTTTTCGCTGATTTTCTGGCACTTCCCCAACCAGGGGGAAACTTCTTACAGTTGCTGGTGTCTAGGTCACCTGGGGAAGCATATTTCATCAGAAGTCTTTTCCGTCATGGGTGGGACACACCCTGAAACTATTTAATTCGTTTGCTCTGAATCTTTGTTCATAAGCTGTTTTTATTTATGAATTTAGAATCATATGCACCTTGCTGGTAGGAAGGATATATCTTTGCTTAAGAAAACGAGTTTGGAGGTCACTAGCAAAGTTTATTGTATGCATGTTACTAACAAATCTAAAATTTTCAATGTTCTGATTAATTAGTGCATCTATTATTATTTTTCTTTGCATGTGTGCCTCAGTTCAAGTATGGATATCAGAAAATGACTCGCAATACTCAATTCTCTTCTTCTACCATAGGGGTTCTGGAGAGTGAACGCATCAGGCTTGGCAGCAAGCATTATTACCCACTTAGCTATCTTGCCAACTTAAATAAACCAACTTACATCTTTTTTAGTACATCCGTTTCTTCAGGGTTAGGTAGTTAAGGTTAGACCTGGGACCTAATCACCCAGCAATGCAGATATTATCTTCTCCAACACTGGCCATTCTTTTCATCTTGCTTTCCCATGAATCTCCATCCCAGAGTCCCCAGACTGGACTCTCACTTCCTGGCTCTCGTTCCTCTCTTTAAATACAGCACAGATAATCCCAGAAAGGTAGCCTCCTACTGGCTTCTATAAACCCAGCAGAGGATCATCCTGAATTATCCTCATGACTCATGGCCGTGCCTCCTCTCCCCGGACACTCAGAAAGTTGCATTTTATAGACTCCGATCATACAGTTTTGCCAAATAGCAACCCTATGGTTTCTGCAGGGAGTCATTGCTGTCCTCTTGACCTTGAAAGAGTGAGCTGTGGGCAGCCTACATAACGCATTTGTAAACGAGGAAAGGGATGGAGGGGTTGTGTTCCTGTCTACAGCACCACCCCAGAGCCCCTCACTGCCTCGACCATGCAACTCAGGAAGGGAATCATTAGGCTTCCATGAAGTGTGGAGCGCTCACATCATCAGGATACAGCTCCAGTGACAGTGACTGTGTGGGCGAGTGTTCCCGTGTGCCTGCCTTTCTGCCATCGGAGACAATGTCCTGGGGTGACTTGCCCTGGTGTTTCATCCCTGCACCTTCCAAAGTCAGAGCAGCCACGTTTGAAGCCCTCTCACTTGGTCGTCATAGTTCTTTTTTTTTTTTTT
>NW_004949126.1:1559581-1570876 GCF_000317375.1 Microtus ochrogaster | reverse complement strand
GGTCTGTGACATGTGACTCCCCACTGTGACGGTCTGTGACATGTGACTCCCCACTGTGACGGTCTGTGACTTGGAATCATGAGCTCGAATAAACCCTTTCCTTCCCAGGTTTCTTTTGCCCATGGTGTTTAGCACAGCCATATGAAAGCAAGCTAGGACAGTGGTCAATAATATATTTTGAGTAATTACAGAAATGGATGGAAGTAATAGGGACCTAATTACAGAATTACATTCCAGATACTCGCCTGTATCCCTAAAAAGGAGGAGATCATCTCCATCTCGATTGCAAAACTGAAACATCAGAATCACGTGTTAACATCTCTTTCCTGAGTATAGAGACTTGACAGAAGCATTAATAGTGACTATAAATATCTTCTCAAAATACTTTTTAAGCAAGCTAAAATTGTTCTCTACATCCGAGATTTATGAAAGTGAGCTACCAAGACGGGCTTTGCAATCAGGATGTTTGTTGCTCTTGTGGCTGTGGCTAACCTTTGTGAGGCAAGTTTTCGGTTGGGTAGAGATGGAGCAACTAGAACAGAGACACGTTGTGTAATTGTTCTTTCTTTTTTACGTTCCTGTCTCAAGCTGTCCACTGGCTTAACAGATTGAATTTGTAGTGTCTCACATTATGAGAGTGCACCATTTCTTACAAAGCGTGGTCACAGGTCACCATAGACATTGTATTTGAAACACAGATGAAAGATTCACACAAAGACATCTTACCAGCCTTTTCTTTGAAGAGAAAGGTGTGAAAATTTTTTTGATGACATTTTACTGTTGTGTGTGTGCGTGTGCCTGTGTGTGACTGTGTGTGCATGTGCCTGTGTGAGTGTGCGTGCATGTGTCTGTGTGTGTGTGCATGTTTCTGTGTGCGAGTGTGTATGCATGTGCCTGTGTGTGAGTGTGCATGTATGTGTCTGTGTGTGAGTGTATGTTTCTGTGTGCGAGTGTGCATACATGCATCTGTGTGTGAGTGTGTATGTATGTGTCTGTGTGTGAGCGCAGGCATGCCTGTGCCACAGAACAAGCATGAGGTCAGAGGACAACTTTGGGTGTCATTTCTCACCTTCTCCCTTGCTTGAGAACAACATTTCTTGTTGATCGCCATGTACATGGTGCTAGCTGGTCCCAGATTATTCTCTGATGCCAACACCCATCTCATCATGAGACTGCAGGGATTACAAGCTTGAGTTTGTCTTAATACATTTTTTTAAAAAAATATTTATTTATTATGTATACAATATTCTGTCTGTGTGTATGCCTGCAGGCCAGCAGAGGGCACCAGACCCCATTACAGATGGTTGTGAGCCACCATGTGGTTGCTGGGAATTGAACTCAGGACCTTTGGAAGAGCAGGCAATGCTCTTAACCTCTGAGCCATCTCTCTAGCCCCCCTTAATACCTTTTTATTTGTGTGAAGAGGCACCCTGACCAAGGCAGCTCTTATGAAAGAGAGTATTTAATTAGAAACGTACTTATTCCATTATCAGAGGCTTGGCCCATTGCCATCATGACAGGGAGTATGGGGATACACAGGCAGACTTGATGCTGGAGAAGTAGCTGAGAATTCTACATCCTGATCTGCAGACAGCAGGCAGAGATAAAAATGGGCCTGACATGGGCTTTTGAAACCTCAAACCTGGTGACGCACTTCCTTCAACAAGGCCACATCTAATCCTTCTAATCCAGCTGTTCTCAAACTGGGGTCATGACCCCTTTGGAGCTTGTGTATCAGATATTTACATTGTGATTCATAACAAAATTATGTAGCAAAATTAGTTATGAAGTGGCAATAAAATAATTGTATGATTGGGGTCACCACAACACAGGGAGCTGTATTAAAGGGTTGCAGCATTAAGAAGGTTACAGTTCCAGTACCTGGTGACTAAGTATTCAAACACATGCGCCTTTGGGTTCTTCTTATTCAAACCCCTACAGCTGCCGTGTCTGGCTTTGCCTGGATTCTGGGGATCTGAACTCGGGTCGTGACCCTTGTCCACCAGTACCCACTGAGCCATTTCACCGGTCAGTTCCTTCTGATGACATTTACTAATGATGCAGCCACCTCTGCTTTTATGTATCATCAAATTTGTGGTAGGTAGGGTTTCTCCTAGGTTGTGGGTAGGACGGAGATTCGGGGAAATTAAATTGCTTGTTGGATGTGAAAGTGAACACTAATAGCTTAAAACAAAGGCATCCTCTTCTGGTCAGTTTCTTACAGAGATCATACTGAAGAGCTAAATTTTAACGTGCCTCCAACACCAAAGCCCCTCCCTCCATTGTGCCGAATTTTGACACCAACATATACAAGAGAGCGGAAAGCTGCAACGATACTTTAAAATACCACCAGCAAGATGGCATAGGAGAAACATTTTTCTTGAAGAAAATTCATCCTAGCTGGACCCACAAGTGCCGGCTGTCCTACATTCAACAAGCACCTCCGTGAAAGATGAGTAAGAAAAGCGTTTGTCTCTCAGGCCAGGGAGACAAGGCTGACGGTTAGTCAGAGTTAGTCATTTGGATCACTCCTAGGTTCTCCACAGCAGCCCCGCGCCTACAAAACATTTTTTTAGATTCGTGTTTGAGCACCAGATGGTAGTCTCTGTGCCAAACAGGTAGGTGCAGGATTGCAGTATCAGCACAAAAGAGACCTGCAGGGACAACAGCAGGCAGCGCCACCCGACGTCTCCGTGTTCTGTGACTAGGCCGACTTATCCAGCAGTGTATTTCGTAGTGAGTTCTACCACTCGAGGCCTCTTTATTTAAAAGTGTGTCAAACCATCCCTTCAACTGCTTAGCATCAGCCTCATCGCTGCTCGCAGTGTCTGAGTCTCCTGCCAGCCACTCTGGCTCCCAATGTAAGCACAGCACCCAACAGCGCTTCTCACATGGCTTGACACCTCCGTCTCAAAAAGAAAGCGATTTCCGAGTTTCAAAGACAAACGCTTCTTGAACCCTCTCTTCTGGGGCAAGGCCATACATAGACTGAAGTTCTCGCTTTTTTTTTTTAGTTCATTTTAATTTTATTATGTTTACTGAAATTAGATTCTTAAGAACTATCTATCACACACAACAGTCTTTTATAAAAAAAAAAAAAAGGAAGAAAGTGAAAATAGCCCTGGTCTTTTAAGTTGTTGTCGAGCGCCACCTGCTGTTTATACGAAACAGAGACTCTGGGGACCGGGAAGAGTCTAATAAACTAACGCACTGACAGTTTTACCACAGGAAAGAACCACACTGATCGGCCAGACGTTTGTCTGATTTTATACGGGACTTAGAACAATACCTCAGCTTATATTTCTTAAATCCCAGCTTCCTCCACTTTCCAAGATGTCCCCACTGTCCCTTAGGCCTTCAAAAGAACTGAGCCAAGGTGATGACCTCCCTGAAGAATACTTTTATCCTTGTAATACGGTCTCACAGCTGGACTGATAACTTATCTTGGGCCACCAACTACTTTCTCTGTGTCTGCACAAGATCTATTGACCAGTGTGAGCTGCCATAGAGACAATTTGCTGGTGACGACTGGCGCCAATCATGAAAATTACAAGGCAGTGAATAACTTATTCAATTTATATTGAATTATTTGTTCTAAATCATTCATTCACCCCTTGCCTTCTCTTCCCTTGCCCATGTATGCCAAAGGCAGAGTAAGCTTCTTGGCCCTGGGTGACTTTGTATTGACCAATAGAGCTTTCTTTGGTCAACAGAGAGAGTCTGGAACAAATATACACACTGTGGAAGCTTGATTAGGCCCGATTTACCCTTGACAGTCTCTACAAGAACAACACACCTGAGGGGGTGATTGTGTCTTCAGCCTGGCCTCCTGGAAGATGATGCGGGCCGCTGAGATGAGCCCTAACAGCTGAGTTGAGCCCAACAGTCCCCGCTGACCTATGGTGGGTCACCGAGAAAAACCCCAACAGTTGAGTTGAGCCCACCAGTCCCCGCTGACTTATGGTGGGTCACTGAGAAAAACCCCAACAGTTTGAGCTGAGACCATCAGCCACAGCTGACTGTGGACAACAAGGGACCTCATGAAATAAAGACATGATTTTGTGGTTTTAAAATTTTTTGTTTGAGATTTTTAGTTTTTTTTTTTTAGATTTCACGTGCATGGTGTTCTGCTTGCACGTGTGTCTGGCCATCACCTGCATGGGGTGCCCGAGGAGGTCGAAAGAGGGATCAGACCCCCTGGTGGTAGAGTTACAGAGGCTTGTTGGCCCCAGTGGGAGTGGGGGTGGGGTGACTTGGGAACTGAGCCCAGACCCTCTGTTAGAACAGCCTATGAGCCATTTTTCCAGTCCCTAAATGTTTTTCATGTTTCTCAGTTACTTCTGTTTTTCTAATACTTAGAAGTCCATAAGTGTGGTAGAAAGAGACACATAAAAGTCTACCATTTGATCCATTCTTTAAGTGTGCAGCTCAGAGTCAACTTATCATCTACTTCCTCACCGTTTCCTCTTGTGAAACTGAGATTCGGTACGCACTAAACAGCAGCTCCCTGCTTCTCCTCCCCCTAGCATCCGCAAAGTTCCGTCTTTACTGTCGCCTCTGTCAGTGTAACTGTTCTCACACTCCGTACCCTGTTATGTAGTATTTCTCTTCCTGTGGTCAATTTATTTAATATAACGTCCCCTTGATTATATGCATATGGCAGTATATTTGATGAAGAACCATTCTGTTCCAGGCATAGACTGTATTTTGTTTAAGCTGTCACCCACTAATAGATACTTGGGTTGTCTCCTCTTCTTAGAAACTGGGAGCAACGTTGCTGTGAACATAATATTCAGAACTCACTTCAAGTTCCTGATTTCAAGTCTTTGGCACAGTCACCCAGGGATGGAATTGCCAGATCATATGGTAATTTCATTTTTTTGTTGTTGTTGTTGTTGTTTTGTTTTTCAAGACAGGGTTTCTCTGTGTAACAGCCCTGGCTGTCCTGGAACTAGTTCTGTAGACCAGGCTGGCTTTGAACTCACAGAGATCTACTTGCCTCTGCCTCCAGAGTTCTGGGATCGAAGGCGTACGCCCAGCACGGGAATTTCATCCTTAGTGTTTGCAGGAGCAGCTTATGTTTTCTCTGACTTTACCCCTTTCCTTCCCACGGCTAATGCTTAATCCATCCCCACAACCCATTTTATCCATTTCTCTTAGGAGCCATCCTGACATATGTGAGATGCTACCTCATTGTGGCTTGGTACAAATATTTGCTTTTTAAACCCATTGAGGAGTTTTTTTTTTTTTCTGTGACAAAGGCTGACAGAGTTTGACCAGTTTTGCTGATTGCAAGATCCGTAGAAACTACCAGAGAAAAAACACTGCCTCCTGGATGGTGCACTGTTTAACTCGCTGAGAGCGGACCATGGATGGGATCTGTTACGATCCTCATCTCCTCATCCCTTCTATGCAGACCTCCTTTTAACCGTTGTAAAAATACGTATTGAGTCAGATGTAGTGATGCATGCCTGTAATCCAAGAACTTGGGAGCAGAAGGTGGGAGAATCAGAAGTTCAGGGCTAGCCTGGGTTACATGAGATCCTGTCTCAAAGGAAACCAAGCTAAAATGTATACATCACGAACTACCCTCTGATACACTAGGCAATGGGCTTACGTATGATGTTTACAGTATACATGTCTCTCCTAAAAGTTTGAGGACAGAAGACATCTACTCTACTACAATTCCTATTTATAGGGCCTGGGAGATGAAAAAGCGTTTAAGAGAATGCACGAGGGAGCATTATCTGGGGAAATAAGGAAACCACCCAGAGAGGGGCAATGAGCATGGGGGAGGGAAATAATGGAGAACAAAGTACAATGCCATGTATGTTTTAAAATGCCATAATGAGCCTGTTACTCTGTATTCTAACCAAAAATGAATAGATACTATTTTTTTTTTTAATTAAAAAATAAATGGATGGAAGAAATAAAAGAGCATTTCTGGAGGTTTGCTGCTGTATTTTAGCAGCATGGCCAGTAGAGGTCAGAGATGAGTTTTTAAATATCATGGATGGCAAATAATTTCATATCTGTGTTTACACAACAATCTGTTCTTTCTAGGTGTCTCTTGATCCGTAGGGATTGGGCAGTCACATTCGGCATGGATCATGGAAAGAAAGCATTTATATGCGAACCAATATGTCAGATTGCCTCCTACTTTATAAATGAGCTGGTCTTGGATCTCAAGCAGGAAAGAAGGAAGGAAGGAAGGAAGGAAGGAAGGAAGGAAGGAAGGAAGGAAAAAAGGACGGAAGGAAGAATTTTATTTCTTTAAGCTAGGCCAGAAATTTGACTTTAAGGCTATCCACAGTTGTATGAATTCTTGCTCGTACGTAAAAGTTACATTCACTAATACAGCCAGAGACGGCAATAATAATTGCAAAGCTATTAACCTAGATTAACATTATCTCTCCCAGTCTGTGTGTGTTTTTCTGTGTGAAGATATAGCAGACCGCATTAACTACCCAGATCTGGCGTTACCTAGGAGATGTAGCTTTAAACATGTCTACGGGGGCGCTTAAAGAGGTGTTTAACTGAGATAGGGTGATCCACTCTCAACGTGGGGCACCAGTCCATAGGCTGATGTCCAGAAAGTTTATAAAAGGAGTAGGGTACCTTGCTTTGCTTCTGTCTATGACCCATGTGACCAGCTGTCTCAGGCTCCCGCCAACATGCCTACCTGCCATGGTGGACTGTACCCTTGAGTCAAATAAACCATTCCCTCTACGTGTTGCTTTTCTTAGTGTTTGGTCTCGGCAACTGACACAAAGCAGTAACTGTATCTGTTGTTACTCGGATACCTTACCAACGCTTTCCCTTTTTACAGCAACAAAAGAAGTGGTGAACTGAGGGTCACAGACCGTGATGCTGACTTAGTGTGGTTTATTCTCCTTGGCTTGGTAGCTCGTGCCTAAATGGCAAACTAGTATGTAACAACATATAGAGGGCCTGAGGAATAATGACAATGAATCAGAAATAGGTCATTTTCTTTTGATTAATTGTTTATTTTTGTGGAGCAACTAGTTCAAGGGAAAATATTTGAGAAGTGAAATGAAATTTGCTTTTATTCATGGCTTCCCCTGCATGAGACATTGTGGTATGCATGTTCACATACTTTCTCACTCCTTGAAGTGAACAGTGTCAAGACAGCATCATCTGAAATTCATGGAAACATTTGTTCATTCATAGACTCCAACCCAACTATGAAACGAATGCCCGAGCAAGTAAGGAGTTGTTGGAAGAGGGTTTGTTTTTGGTTTTCTTTTTGTTTTGAAGAGGTTGATATATTGCATTTTCTTGATGGAACTAAATCCAATTTAACTTCAGAATTTGGGTAAGTTTACATTCAGCAATTTTTTTGGGGGGGTTATGCATCAGATGTCCTTTTGGGGAGACACTGAAATGCCTTTCCTCTGAGGAATACCAAAATGCAAGATAAAGAATTAAACCAAGGAGGGTGTTAATTTTATACCTCTGGAAAGTGGTCCTTCCCTTTGGCTGTACGCAATAACAATTAGAGAATTCCTCTAATACCCCCCAGTTCACATGTCATGAAGCAAATATAGGGGGCTGGGTTTTTTTTGAGTTAATTGGGGAATAATGTCTGTGGGTGCCTATTGTGGAGGGAGTGTGGGGGAAGGATCCTCCACTGAGTAACATGAATTGCTGTGGCTAGCTTTGTCTGAAAGACGGAATCAACATAGGAGACAAACAATGTCAATATCATGCATGCTTCCTCCTGTTCTACCTCAGGGCCCCTAGACTGGAGACTCTGTATTGGAACATTAGAGATGCTGGCTTGAGCTTAGTGTTGCTTAAGAGCCAGAGAGCGTAGATTTTGCTCAAGCAATGAGGCGGTTGCCAGGGAAACGATTCTCTCAGTGAGATGGTGGAGGGGAGCCATGCAAGTTACTCACCCACGTTCTCAGTGTGAGGCCGACAGAGGAAAAGGATGGAAGAGTCACTCCTGGACCAGCTCCCTGGAAGAGCTCACAGGACGTCAGCCCTCAGGAGTAGAACAGGACCACTTTCTCTCTCTCTCTCTCTCTCTCTCTCTCTCTCTCTCTCTCTCTCTCTCTCTCTCCCTCTTCTACTGCAACTTGGCACTTTAATCAGCTGTTGAACACATAATATATAAATTGCAGTCATCACCCAGAATGAAAAGATGCCAAGTGTACATGAACAAATTAGAGGTTCTTAGTCAAATCCAACAAATATATACTTGATAATGGCTTTGGCTAAAATATATTTTTATATATTTTTTTAATATGTTCACATTTGTCTGTGGTTAGCAGGGAGTAAGCTTGCCAAGCTTTAATGTGGTACAAATGCCATGTTCAAGGCCAAGTAAGTAGACAGTTAGAGGGTCTGGCAAATCAAAAGCAGTATCAACAGCTGCGGCTTTCAAATACTTTTTGAGGCTAAAATAATTTAATCATGCTGGGCTAATGTGGGCACTGATTGCCCCTCCTCCCCCCCCCTTTTTTTTAAAAAAATAGAATGTGATCATTGGTAATTTCACCTGGTGTTGTAATCAGGATTTGATTAGATACGGTAAAGGCCAGAAGGCAAGAGTGGATTGGGGACCTAATTAATTGATTAAGGGTTTATTGAGGAACTACTGTGTTCAAAGCCGTATGCTTACTGCAAACTCCCACCACTGCACGCACCTCACCACAGGCAGTGCAAGGACCAGTCTGCGTCCCCTCTGTTTCCGTGTGTTGCTACTAGTAGACAAATCTTTTAAAAAGGAATGATCAAAAGTGAGGAAGAACTTACAGAAATTATGAAGAAGGGCACTGATTCCGTATTGTCAAGTAATTGGCCTCTGAAGAGTGGAACTCGATATTAGGGTTCTGACCCCTTGACATCAAAATACATTTGAAAAGTGACGGAAGGGCCACAGTTTGTCTGATAACTTGAAGTAATACAGTTTCATCATAACTAGGGCCATGTCTGGTATGCATGGCATTGTTAATATCTCAGCTTTCCATTTTGTGAATATAGTGTATTGTGTACGAGTGTGCATGAGTGCCCATGTATGCATGCGAAGAGGCCGGAAGTTGACATCAGGTGTCTCTCTTCATTGCCCTTCACTGGTCTCCCCCTGAACTTGGAACTCACCATTTTGATTACACTTGCTGGCTAGCATGCCCCTGGATCTGCCTGTTTTGACCCTAGGGTTCATCTGCAAATACTGCACCTAGCTTCTCTGCAGGTCACTGAACCTTATCCCCAGCCGTCTTGGCTTTCCATTTTATATTTTAAGAGTCAAAAGCCTTTACCATAGTTACCATCCTAAACAATTTTAAATTACCCCCTCAATAAATTTCAGAATAAGAAGCGAGGGGGAGGGGAGGGCAGGAAGATGCTTACTGGCAATTATCTAAAGTCCAGACTTTTGTGTAGCTAAGAATTGACTCCGTTTTGGCTGGATGTGATGGTGCACACCTTTAATCCCAGTGCTTGGGGAGCAGAGGAGGATGGATCTCTGTGAGCCTGAGACCAGCATAGTCTATATAATGAGTTCCAGGACAGCCAGAGGTATGTATAGAGACCTTGTCTCAGAAGAAGCTGTTTTAACCCAGTTTGACAAAAGAACATACTTGAGTCTGACATTTGAAGCTGGTGTTGGCTCTCATTGCCCTCAGCGATGAAGAGATTCATGTTTCACTGGCATTCACAGAAATACTGAAGAGAAATTGACTTGATCCTCACACACTGAATTGGCTGAAAAAAAGTCTAAATTATGATTGCAGTAGCGGCATACTTAAAAACTGAAAACATACATATATACATACAAGTAACATTTTATAGATTGAACAGGTTGTACTTAGGTATGTAGTTATATATATGCATATATATGTATATATGTACATATGAATTCAATTAATAGAAATGAAATAATGTTAAAAAAAAGAGGTACTTAACCTTCTGAGTACTTTAACTAGTCTCCATGTGTAAGTTTAATGTGTACATTTGTTGATTTTCAAACAGGGTCTTGCTCCTATTCCAGGCAAACATGTAGTTGACTTGCTAAGCCAGGCCAGTTAGAACCCACAATGTGTGTGTGTGTGTTTGTGTGTGTGTGCGTACATGCATATATGTAACAACAAATAATGAACATAGAGGGCCATGAATTTGAAAGAGAACAAAAGAGAGGTATGTGGGAAGTTTTAGAGAAAGGGAAAGGAAGGAGAAATGATGTAATTGCATTATAATCTCAAAAAACAAAATAAATATTTTTTCAAAGTGATCATTCGTTTCAAATATTTTCACAAGGTACATGATAAAGTTGGCTCCTTTGGGACATGCCTGTCTAGTAAAAGTCCTTTATCAGTGTTTCTTAATGCAGAGATGAGATGCAACCCAAGACTTCAGTTTCTACTAGATGTTCAAATTACTTTTCTCCTAAAAGCTAATAGCATAATTGACCCCATGGATGCTTTGTGCTCAGTCCACTTGCTCATTCATTGATTATAGTGTTTGCTGTTGTAGTGTTGACGCTTTAGATCATATGTAGTCTAGATGTTATAATTTCTAGACATTAATCTCCTGTCAGACAAGCGGCTGGTCAGGGTTTTGTCCTGTTTTGTAGGGCGCCTCTTCACCCTGACAATTGTTTCCTTTGCTGGGAATCTTTTGGGGTTGATTCAATCCCATTTATCAATCCCTGCTATTATTTCTTCAGCCGTTAGAATCTTGTCCAGGAAGTCATTACCTAAGCTTGCATCTTGAAGTGTTTCCCTTACATTTTTCCTCCAGCCATTTCAAAACTTCGGTCTTTACATGAAGGTCTTTCATCCGTTTTGAATTATTTTTTTATGCGGGATGAGAGGTAAGAATCTAGTTTCACTCAGCTCCGTGTTTCCCCAGCTGTCTGCTCTTCAGAGTCTGTTGCTGACATCTTTACAGGGACTCCTATGGGCTTATCTCTGGGTCCGCGGCTCTGTCCCATGGGGCTGTGTCTGTTTCTGGGCCAGTAGACGTTTGTTGTTATCCCTATGGCGTTGTGGTATGACTTGAACTTAGGCATTCTGATGCCTACGGCATTGGTCTTTTTGCACAGGGATGCTTTGGCTATTTAGAGTCTTTAGCACTTCCATATCAACTTTAGGGTTTTCCCCCTTTAATTTATGTAAAGAAAGTCATGACTTTTAACACAAATGAAATGATGTTCCAAGGAAGAGGTACTTAACCTTCTGAGTACTTTAACTAGTCTTCATATGTCAGTTGAACATGTAAATTTGTTTGTTTTAAAATAGGGTCTCAATGGGGATGTTCTATCGGGAA
>NW_004949126.1:1557055-1558936 GCF_000317375.1 Microtus ochrogaster | reverse complement strand
AGGGTCTCATTCTTAACCCAGAGCAAGCAGCCTAGAACTCACAGCAATCCCCCTGCCTTAGTCTGATTCTCTTGCTTCAGTTTACCAAGTCCTGAGATAACAGGTGAGTGCTACTTACCCTAATCCTGACCTCACTGTCCTATGCTAATTTGTACAGTTCATGAAAAAAAAAGTTTGCTAAAAATATGAAGTGTTAGATAATCTTGGAAAATTATCCTAAATTCGAAATTCAGTTTGAATACTACTAATAAGAAAACTTTCTACTTACATACTTACTGTTACTGAAATATTTTCATCCATTTAATTTGGTTTTGATTTGAGTACTAGATCTCCTTGATACGGGAACCTTGGCACACAGTGAGTTTATACTGGTGATAACTATGAAGGAAAAACCTGAGCAAGCACTGAAACTAGACATCTGAGCACAAACTTCATAGCTTTACTTAGTTCTATGACATCTCAATTTTAGTCTTTCTTTATTTAGCAGAATAAATAGTATGCTATTTTCTTAAAGCAAAAAAACAGCGGTAGAAGATGGACAGAACAACAGCTCACTCTTCTGCAATGAGAGTCCTCGTTTTCTACCAAGGTGTCCTACTCACTCTGGAAAAGGTGTACTATCCTGAGGGCGAAATGTCTAAGGCAGCTCTCACCATATCCTTACCGGCTAAAATTCTGCTCTAGTGAGTAAAGCCTGTAGCCTTTCATTCTGTGGTGCAATTCCATCTTTTCAAATAGCTGATAATTCATGGCTTTTACTTGTTTAAACATTAATATAAGGACAGTAAAACTGATCTTTTAAAATCTATGTGAATACATAATGGGGAAATATATGGAAGATTTCAAGATTCATCTGAAATAATAAAATGTTGGTGAATACAAACTGAATCACGGAGAAGTCTATTTATGTAATATCACTAAAATGAACTTACAATAATTTAGAAGGAGGTTATACTAATTTAGGAAGAGGAGCACAGGGGAGGGGGGAGAAAAGAGGAGGGGAAGAGAGAGGAGAATGAGGTACCGAAAACTCGGGAGCTAAGGACGTACCTCGTACCTCTGCGACAGAATGATTGCCTGACATGAAGGAGGCCCTGGTTTCCGAACTCAGCAACGTAAACAAGCAAACAACCAGTCCCCCGCAGGCGATGCTAACTTCGGCCTGTGTAATCAGCATGCCTCTGACTGGCCCAAAAAACTGCCATAAAGAGCAATTAAATCCGGGCTATCCTGCTGGACCACCAGTACTGGAAGCTGTTTTCTGTATACATTGAATCTAAGAAATCTGGGAAGCCTATCACATTGAATAATTGTATTCAGTGAATTTGTCAAATATTTCTGACGCTTGTCCAAGTTTCTCTGCTAATTACCACTGGGAAAAGCACACTTACACTTAGGAGCCCTTAAGCCTGAAAGTCTTTGCTTCTGTGAAAATAATTCCTTCACGGTTGCCCAACATTGCTTTAACATCTCAAGACTGAGCAACCCAGACATAAAAACAGACTTTTAAAGGAAAAACAAAAACCACCACAAAATAAAATACCAGTAAGTTGTCAATTTTATCATCACCCTTTTGATGTTTTAATTTGATCTTTTGTAGTTCTTTCATTTTCAAAAAGTTCTCATAAATCGGGCTGATGTCACCAGGGATTCGGAAGGTAAAAGTCTTCCTAAAGGTACTTTATGAGTTTAACTTCTTGACTTGAACTCAACAGCCAGGGATTTGTTTCTCTAAAAAACCAATTGCTAACTGGCTTTACAATTGCTAACTGGTTTTTTTGTGCAGGAGTGTCCTCCACTTAAGTCCAAAAACACCCAGGCCGCGGAGGTGGCTCAGTTGGTAGAACGCAGTCCCCAGCACTGCAAGAAACCAGATGTGGT
>NW_004949126.1:1556061-1556869 GCF_000317375.1 Microtus ochrogaster | reverse complement strand
CCTCTGTGTCTCCTGCTTATCTACCACATCTTTCTTGTTTCCCCTAAGGATGAAATACAGAGGGCTGCTCTCCTCTCAGCCTAGAAAGTCTTGTGCTGTTCTTTGTTCCTATTGCCCCAGGGACTCTGCAAACAAGGAAGGCCAGTCCCTTCTCTAAGCTTGCCAGTGCGAATCTAGGGAAACTTCACTTTTGCCTGCTGCACTTCCATGGGTCTCTTGACTCCAGAATCTTCCCCAGGACCTAAAGGCCACAATGATACAAATAGGTAATGTCTATCGGGAACTTGCGGTGGGCTCAATGGTCCAGGAACATCAGACGTGAAGCATACATTCATTCTAGAATCAAGGTTTCAACACTCCTGCTGCCATATCTCTGTCTTCTGCTCCATCCCGTGCGACTGAGACCCCAGTATAAAAAGCCTTCTTGGATAAGTTTGCGAGATTTAGCAAAGAAATATCCAAGAAGCCTGGTTAAATTTGAATTTCTAATAAAAATTAGCAAAAAAAAAAAAAACCCTGGTGTTTTTATTGGAAATACTTACATTAAAAGGGTTCACTGTTGATCTGAAATTCAAATTATCCAGAATTGCTGGAGATTCTCTGGCAATGCTATCTGGGATGCTGTGTTCCATCTGTGGAAATGACGTGCAAAATTTCCCTTTTCCTCTTTTGTCTTTGCTTTTGGGCCGCCATGAGGTGAATCATAAAGTTTCCTTGGTTAGGCACCTCTACCATGCTAAGCTGCCTCGTCGCTCACCCAAGAGTTGTGCAGCTAATCAACCGCAGCCTAAAACAACAGAAACCAGGG
>NW_004949126.1:1536466-1555914 GCF_000317375.1 Microtus ochrogaster | reverse complement strand
CGAGTGCTGGGATTAAAGGCGTGCGCCACCATCGCCCGGCTTAAGTCCCTTGTTTCTGATGTTGTCTGGGGCTGGAATGGAAAGCTGGAGTCATACAACAGTTATCGGGCTCTGTCCTTTTCCACATCCCGAGAGGCAACCACAAACGCTCCAATATAGAGATGAGGACGTCTTCCAGCGGGCTGGTGTGGGCTCCGAGACAGCTTTATGAGAAGAGGCGCCCATGGCTCATCAGGTACACCTGTGGAGGTCTGAGGATAACTTAGGAGAGTTGATTCTCCTCCCACCATGTGGGTTCCAGGGACTGAACTCAAGTCGTCAGGCTTGGTAGCAAGCGCCTTTGCCCACTGAGCCATCTTGCTGACCCTACAACCAAACCAAAAGAAGAACTTAAGAATTAGTACTGTTATGAGCTGGGAAGTCATGATGCATGTCTTCAGTCAGCATTCAGGAGGCAGATGGATCTCTATGAGTTTGAGGCCAGCCTGGTGTATAGAGCAAGTTCCGGGACAGGGAAGGCTACACAGAGAAGCTATTATCATTTTGTCTTCTGATTCTTTGGAATGGGTCATGTGAATGCTGAACTTCCCTCTGGAATTAAGGACATATGAGGAGAAGGTACACTTGGGAGAACTGAAGTTGAAAAATAAAAAATATTAGAAAATATCACAACAATGTACTACAAATGATGAACATTTTTACTGTGATATATGTGCTTTCATAATGTTGTAGAGAGAGAAGGGATATGGAATAGTAAGGAACAGAGGAGATGGAGTTAAAAGATACAGGGTGACCAATTTTCAATGAGCACTCCATTTTACTTTCCTTTGGAAACGGAGTCTGAGAGAATGATGGAATTGGAGTTTACCCTTGAACGACATAATTTATGCCAGAAACAGAATTAGTTTTTGGAGTTAAAGGGCCACTGAAGAATCAACCATTTAATTTTGATGACAGAAAAGCTCACGCCGTAATTATACCATAAATAGCATTACTTGGAAAATGCTTGCTGGAGTAACCTCTTCGAACCTCCGCGGGATTTACAAGTGATACATTTTCCATGGCACCTTTGACTTTAGTGTGTTATGTAAAGAAAAATTCTCGCCGTTCATAAAAGTCGAAGGGGAAATTACATTTGTTAGTTTGCGAACAGAGACATCTCTTTTGATCTTGAACTTTTCCCTTCAGGATATCCTCTATGGCAGCCTGTAACTAAGACAGAGCAATGGAATGCGGGGCTTCGAGGAGATGAAGGGTTGTTCCTAAGAATCTGGTCTCCATTAAGAATAGAGAAAGAGGAAACGTGTTTGAATTGCCGAAGGAAGACTCTAGATGACATCCAAATACTCTCTGGGTGTGTTGGTGATCAGTGAAATGCATGTCCAAGGGAGAGTAAGCAATGCCATCCCCAAGATCTGTAAAATTACAGCAGATAGTACAACGTTAGTCGTTCCCAGCGAGCCTAAGACCTTCCAAATATTCAGCCTAGCACATGAAATTTACATGGTTTTCCTTGCTTTTCCAAGAGCAAGCCCCCTTACGTTTTGCTAAATGATCTGTTGTTTCTGAAGAATTGGAGCGTTATTACTCAATCCAATAAAATACCTCTTTTAAATGGGTTGTTGGGTTAGATTAAATGGGTCAATTGGAATAGTGGCTTTGTCCTCGTTATAATCATCATACTGTAAAAGCAAGATGACTGTAACATATAAATAAAACATAATATGGTTGCTTAAATATTTCTATTTGTCAAGACAAAGAAAAATAGAAGATGGAAAAATTTCCAGTAACAGACTGAAGGCCTAAATCCTGACTCTGCAGGAAAGTCTCAATTTCTCTGAGAAGGAAACCCTTGCCCATTGCACCCTCTGTGGCTGGTTCTAGGAAGTGCCATTTTTTTTCTCTGTATGGCAGCCAGAGGAGTCTTGGGAACCTTTTTAACAATGGCTGAAGAAGGAGTTGTATTCTCCAGGCCTGTTGCTGTCACTGATCCAGAGGAGCAGAGGCTTGACTCAGATCTGTTTCTCGTTGTCTAAGAAGACCATTTTTAATGGAAATTTCCAGGAGATCTAAAACTGGCTATCAGGTAAATCATTTTTCTCTTCTTTTCTTAGGAGACAGGGTCTTGCTACGTTGCCCAGATAAACCTCCAGAACTGCCCTGCCTTATTTTCCTACGTAGCTAGGATTGTAGCATATACCACTACACCTGACTGAAACGAACCCGTTTCCAAAGTGGCTTTGCATCTAAACCTGACCAGATTTACTCGGAACAAGACTGGTAATGTTCAAAGTAAAGTACACAGGAAACAAGATGAGACAAATTTCTACTAGTGTTGCTAGTTAAATAACAGGAAAGCTCTCTTACTCCAAACCTCTTAGATAAATATACTGAACACAAACACAAACACACGAAACTTATACTGTAGAGCACCGACAAAGGTACGCAACGCCCTGGAAGCTACTGCTTAACTAGTACTGCTTACTGGATTTACCTCTCAGGAAGTCTGGTTAACGAAGACTTCGGGCTTTAACGACCATGCAAGTATGAGTGACAAGTCTTTAAGCCAAAGACGGGCATAACACCTTCAAACAAAGAACCGTTGAATACCTATAACAATGAGAGTAGAGGAATGCAAGAACTCATCTTCTCCCAAAACAAGACTTAGAAGAAACACCCAGCTTTGGCCTGATCTGCTGGAAGAGGGAGAAGAAATGAAGTCCCAAGAGCATGAAAATCCTAGGTTCAGGCAGTCCTCACCTAGAATCTGAAACAAAAGAATGCAAAAAGTTGTCTCTTGATGTCAGCATTCCTTAGCTGTCTGTAGTTCTGTTCTGAGGGTCAGATCCCTGTGAACCTTCCCCCTTCCATGGTAATGCATCTGTTGGTGTTGTCCTTGTTCAGGATTTATTTAGGCGGCCATGTTGCTGTGACTTCACGGGTGTAATGTCTCCGACATTTCTAGGAGACACAGTTCCACAGAGGACTTCCTGCCCCTCTTCCTCTGAAGCCTTCCAGTTCCCTCTCCTGCGATGTTCCTTGAGCCCCAGGCGCAGGAGTGGAGTTGTGGATGGATCCGCTGGGGCTGGGTACCACATGATCACTGGCTCTGCATTTTGATCAGCTGTGGTTTTCTGTAATGGTCTCCATCTGTTGCAGTGAAATTTCTTTGTTGAGGGGCGAGGACCACACTTATCTGTGGGTAATAAGGATACGTACTTCGAATGCAGTAAGGGATTATGCTGGTTTAGTAAAGCGGCAGTTGTAGGTTCTCCTCCAACATCCATGACCTCACTAGACTCAAGTAGTTGGGAAGGGAGTCCCCAGATTGTTTAAACAATATCAAACCATATGCATATAAGTAACTTTGTACAGACCGAGCAGTCTGTATTTGTATTTTTATACTTATAATAAATATATATGCACATATATATTGTATATATATGTGTGTGTGTGTGCAAAAAATTTGTAGTTACATATTTAGGCCTTGTGTGCGTGTGCTTATGAGTGTGTGTAAGAGAGAGAAAGAACAACTAAAGAAAGAAGCCAGAAACCATGAATTTGAGAGAGAACAAGATGGACATGTACATGGGAGAGATCAGAGGGAAGAAAGAGGAAGGGGAAATGATCTAATTGTATTTAAATTTAAAAAAATTTTTTTCGTTGTGTGTTTTTTGGTTTTTTGAGACAGGGTTTCTCTGTGTAGCCTTGGCTGTACTGGAACTTGCCGTGTAGACCTTAGACTCAGAGAGTGCTGGCATCGAAGGTGTGTGCCACCACCTCCCAGTTGAAAACAGTTTTTAAAAGTTGGCTCAAGCTGATCACACGCTGTTCCTAGGAGGAACAATTCAAAACCTTCTCCAGAAAGATCCATTTCCAGCCCAGACTGTGTAGGATCTTTATAGATAAAATCCCATTTCATATGTGCTCACAATTCTAAATTGCAAAAATATTTGAATAGTCCAGAATCATCCTAAATAACAATACAATTAGATCCTATTTCATAAATGTCTATAAAAAAAGCATGTTTGGAACTATTAAAGACAAAAGACAAGCAGAGCCAAAGTGTTTAGCAACAGAAAATTTTCAGAATTTCAAAAGTGTGTATTGCTAAGGTGGTTTAACTTACTGAAGTAAGCCAGGACCAGAATTCTGCTTGCAGTCCAGAATTCTACAAGGCACGGTACTTGTAGAGAATTCCTTCTTATGTTGGCTGAGCTTCAAAGAAGTCAGTGGGGCTGTGGGTGTTTCTGGCCTTCAACTGTAGGCTACTGAGCAAAGGAAATTTAAATCTGCATTGCAAATGAAGCTGAACTAGAGAAGCAAAACGATCCGTTTCAAAATGGCAGAGAGAAACAGGATCCAGTGAAACAGAAGCAAGACAAGGTCGGCAAACCTAGAAGGAGGGCTCTGTGGTGTTTCCCTAGTCGAAATAATCCGAATACAAACCACTGCTGACACCTCCTCTTTCCTAGACGGGTCTGTGGTTGGGGGTTGGCTGGGACGACATCAGAAACACCACTCTGCCTATGAAGAGATCCAATGAGAGAAACCTAACTTCTGAAAAAAGTTTGAATTCTGAATTGGGCTGGGTGTTAATAGCAGCTATTAGGCAGGGCTGCACGGCTGTTAACTTGGCTTGGCTACCCCAGGAACTTCTGTCCTTTGCCCTTGAGTGTCACAGACAATGGTTGCAGTCTTTCTCAGCTGGTCACCATCTAAAAGAGTGGGCCAGAGGGTTCTGTCAGCACAGTTAGTCCTGACTGTTTTCTTTTGTACAGGTTTAGAATCCCGTCAGGACTGTAGGTAATGAATGCTAAGGGGGGGGGGGATTGCTGGGGTCACGTGACGCCTACCTTCACCCACATTCAGCAGTCCGAAACTTTCTGATTCTTGCTTTTAGAGTAGGAAATGAAATTACCAAATAAGTATATAAACCCAAAGTGCTTTAGCTTTGGAAAATTCCTACTCAGCATGGTGATGCATGCCTGCAATCCCAGCATTCAGCAGGGTGAGGTGATAAACTCAGAAGCACAAAGTCCTCCTCAGCTACATGTTGAGTTGTAGCTCAGCCCAGGCTGCCTGAAACCCTCATTTCAAATCCGACACACCAGCGATGAGATGGCTCAGGGGGTAAAAATGCTCGCCATGCAAACTTGGTGATCACTTTAATCCCTTGGAGACCGTACATTGAAAGAGATCAACTGTTAGAGGCTGTTCTTTCACCCCTACGTGCACATTGTAACAGAATTGTGCCTGCCACGCTCTAACGCGGATTGCACATGCACACCAATATCAAAAAAAAACTTAACACACACAAACAAAAATAACTAATTCCAGATAGAAATCAGCTGTCTACATGACTAAAAGCCACCTCAGAGGTGAATCTTGATGGGGACATTTGTACTAGGTGACATATGTGGTGTTGCCAAAATAAAATACTCTAGTTAAATAGGCAGGGTTTAGAACAAGTCTTTCTGAAATATGAAAAGCATCTATCCAATCCTCCCTTCTTTCCTCTGCCTTTTCCTCTCTCCAATCATTTCTTGTCACTCAGAATTGGTCTTTGAAAGTTACCTCTTCAGTCCACTCGACTGTACCTGCTCCATGCTAGCCCTCAGACACAGCCTTGCCTTTCAGCTCCCAGAATGCCATGGTGTCTTCTCTGAGCTTCAATTCTATCCCTGTTAGGTGTAACACGGGTTTCTCTGTAGCCGGAGACAGTTGTAGAAGGCATAGAAGTAACCAGAGACTTCACAGAAAAGCAAGAACCCTTCTCTTTTTATCTTGTGAACAAAAATAGAACCGTTCTTGGGCATAGAATAATTTTTAGGCTCTTTTCTCTGTGCAGTATAGCTGGGCATCTCAGGGCACCATGTGAGGACCCAAACTCCCCTGCCGCAGAGAGTGGTGCTTTCTGTTGGCGCTGATGGTGGGTAGTCTTTTTCCAGAGTTAAGTAAGAAGTTGTTTCCCTAACGGTATAGTAGAGTAGGTGAGGATTTCCCTTTTACAGATATTAGGAATCATGAAAGAGAGAATAATTTGCATTTAGATTTCTTCATAATGATTTGATCTAATTCAGACATATTTTTTCTTTTGGTTTGCCTTTTTTGTTGTTGCTGTTTTTTGAGACAGGGTTCCTCTGTGTGGCTCTCACTATCCTGGAACTTGCTCTGTATATCATCCTGGCTTCGAACTCAGAGATTCCCCCTGCCTCTGCCTCCTGAGTTCTGGAGGGTTGAGGTGGTATTGGCACTTGGGTAGTGCCCAGTCAGAGGTCTGAAGCCTAGAGTCAAGCAGTGGCTTTGTAGTACTCTAACCCTGGCACCTGGGTCCCTGATCTAGGTGGCACTAATCCAACTTTAACTTCCAGTGACTTCAACCACGTCCGGAGTGTAGTACCCGCTTTCTGCTTACCTGTGTTCTCATAGGATCTGTCTTTGTTTTTCTCACCCTCCGACATCCCTAACACACTTCCCAAGCCAAGCTCTCCCGTTAGGATATCTAGGGCGGCCTCGGCTTTTCTGACTGGGTCTCAGGGTCTGCGTAGAGAACCTCTGTGCTCCAGGTGTGACTCAGATGTGCAGGACAGGGCAAAGAGTGGGAACAGGAGGCAGAGGTGGGAACGTCTCGGATTCTTTCCCTGTTCTTCCAGCCTAAGCAAACCCAGAGAAGTTTAATTTCAAAAATTTCACAGCATCTCTCGAGATCATAGGTGGCAACTTTGAATATTCTACAATAGAGTTACAAATTCCCTTCTAATTAAAGGAACCATTAATTCTTCACCGAGAGACACTCCCAGGAAAGGTTAGAGGGAAAATCAGCCCTGTATGCTGCTTCTGCAGTGCTGACTTTGCTGTACGTGTAAGCCAAGGTAGTGGAAAGGAAGCAGCGTGACTAAAAGTACTTAAAAAAAAAATAACCTGGGCTCTTGCTCTGGAATACGGCTGCTCATTGCAATTATCTGGAGCTCTTAAAATCACAGACTGCAAAGTCTGACCTCAGGCGACAGCACTCAGCCTCTGAGCTTGGGATCATAAAATTGATTTTTTTTTTCTTTAAACCTCCTCATGTGATCAAGGGATTCTGATGATCAACAGGTTTCGGATCCATTGTTACAGGGAATGAAGTTCAGCTTTTCATTTTTCTCCATCAGAAGTGCGCACTTGGAGCAGCGCCGTGATGACAGTCCGTACCTTGGCAGGGGGCAGTGAGAGAAACACTGGGCGGGGAAAGACAAAAGACCAGGCATCTTCCCCAGGAGGCTGCTTTCTGAGGGGCTTTTGATCATCCCCCACCCAATGTCAGGACCAATCACGTATCCTCAGCCTAGCAATCTGGCTGCGAATGCTGCATCTCTGGGTGCAGGGGCTCCGAGGCGTGTCCCGGTGTCAGGATGCTAGACAGGAGAGTCTGTTGTTTGGGTTTGTTACCTTTGTGGGATTCTAAGATACAGTGACCAGGCACCCGACTTCACGAAACAGCCAGCAGTGCCCACAGAGCTGCCGAGAGAGTGTGTGTAGGCATTGCAATGAGCTTCAGGAAAGAATCCAGCCTTTGAGCAGTGAGCCAGGCCCGGTCAACGTTACCCAAGGTCACATTTCTTGCTGTGTGACTTTGAAGTGAAATGCAGAGCGAAGGGTGGCGTTAGTGTTCTTCGGAAACTCATGTGAAGACAGTAAGAAAGGGTCACCCGGAGGACCTGTCACCAAACCTTTCCAAACTGAGGAAGCCATTGACTTCCTGTCAAGGGACAGGATGTGAAATCCATGGATTAAAAGTTTGCTGCGACAAATACCTTATGCTGTGTCATCACAGATAAAAAGGAGGTCAGCAAGCAGTGTCCCTCCTTGAGATGGCAGTGGAAGAACTGAAATGAACCAGAAACACTTGACTTAGATGTATTAATAATAATAATAATAATAATAATAATAATAATAAACAAAATTAATTCCAGCAAATTAAATTAATTCCCTTATTGTTTTACCAAGAACAGAAGAGCCACTTGTTTCCGATTGATCCAGTTGGCCAAACACCCTGTGGAGCCTAGCTTGGGTAATACTACTGGGTTCCTTAGTGTTAACTTTGTGTCCTGGATTTGATCAGGAAACTTGCCAGGCGTGTGGCTTTTCAATCGTGGAATCTGTTGACACGAAAAACCCTCAGCACTTTGGGTGTTTCAAGTGCACTTTCATTATTTTACCCCTTTGTTGTTACCACATTGCACAGGAATCCATCACTTCTGTCTGAATTATGTGCTGTTCAGGACGAGTCCCGGTACCACCCACTCAGCAAGGGCAACCTCAGCTTCTTGAACTTGCAGAACCTATTGTTCTGTCCCTTCCTTACCCAGTGCTGTCCCTCCAGCTCTGTCCCTCCAGCTGGGAGGGCAAGGAGATGACTCCCTAGGGAGCCATTGATCAGTGGAAATAAACGCTCTGAGTAAATTCCAGCAAAGTTCACCTATACACCAAAGTCAAACAATTGCTCTCTGTACACCCTTTTTTCCATCCTGTTTGCATAAACACAAAAGTTCATAAACCACTGGTGTTTGTGCGATGGATAACCATGATAAAAAAAAAACTGTGATTTTTGTTTATGAAGATGTGTTTTAAGGAGGGCAGGGGTCCCCTTGATGCCTGGATGAGCCCCCAATTTTAATATTCCGCACAATACAACCGGGCTTTAATTGCTGCTTGCTCACTTAAGCATCTCACAAGCCTTTAAGGTATTAGTTAAAAGACTAAGCCTTATCTAGCTTTGCCCTGTCCTCAACCCCTTTGGTACTCACACACCCAAATTAACCGGAAATACCCTTGTTCAGTAATGAACACTCAAGAGGCTGAGGCAGAATGTTCATGAGTTCAAAGACTGGGCAGCATAACAAGGTTCTATCTCTCCAAAAAAAGGGAAAACATTAGAAAAGCGAATTCTGACAAAACAGCTTCTGCAAACATCTAAGTGTAGCTAGCAGAAGGTGTTTTTCTAATGTTTGCTTTGAATATTTTGTTATTAAGGAGCCTATAAATAATATATTAGACACCGATTAGACGCAACATATTTCTCAGATTCCATTATTCCTTTTCTGCTACCACATAAAGATACGAAAGGGAGCATGTCCTCATGCTAACACCAACTCTCGCTTTCACTGACTTCATGCTGGTCTATGCTTTCTGGTGACTCCTGTTTTAGAAAAGACGTAATTGTGACCCCAGCTTCTCAGAGCACAGAGGGGCACTTCATTCGGCCATCTTAGTGTAGTTTACCTCTGGGAGGCCCTCAATGATCACACACACACACACACACACACACACACACACACACACACACACACTCATGGAGAGAGGGACATTCAGGACTAAGTGAAGCAATTCAGGCATCCCTGCATCCCTTTCTTATTTTAAACCCTTGTTTACTCAGTAGGATATTGAATACAGTACACAGTATCCATTGTAATACAATAAGTTATGGACAAAAGAAGGAGCAGACATTTAGCCACAGATGTCATCAAATAAGAGAAACTTTGTAATAATGGCTAATAACTTCACATCTGGAATTCAAATGAAGCCTTGGGAAAAAAAACCTTCTTAATTCACATACTCATCTTAATAGTTCTACTTTTTTTTTTTAACTGACCAAGCAAACATCCATTTAGAATGATGATGTTAGGGGTCATTCATCCATTTGCTGAAAAGAGAAGGGAAGGTTACAATGGAAGCCAGGAATCACCAAAGGCTCACTTCATTGAGTTTGCGTATGCTTTCTTTCCTACTGCTGAGCTGCTAACTGTCCACACCCCTTTACATATTAAAGATGAACAACTTCGTGTCTGGAGGACTTGTGTTTGCATCTCTAGCACTCACATGAGTCCACGTGTGACCGTGCATGCCTGCAATCCCAGTGCTTGGGGTAGGAGAGTATTGAGACAGGAGGGTCACTAGGGTTTGCTGACTGCCCAGCCAGCCTAGCAGGAAAATAGAAAGCTCCAGACTCTATGAGGGACACTGTCTCCAGGGGATAAGGTGGAAAGTGATAGAGGATGACGTCTGATGTCATCTTCTGGTCTCGATGTGTGGCAGGGTGTACGTGCTTGCAAATGTTTGTACATCCATATGTACACACACATGTTTGTACTTCCGTATGCGCAAACGTGTTTGCAATCCATATGTACACACACACATTGGTACATCCATATGTACACAAACAGAGGAAGAAATGGTTGCTGCTGTATTTCTATTACTTAAAGCTCTAAAATTTGTTTAAAGAGGAGAGTGTTTAAAATATGAAACCCGAGAAATGTGTTGTGTCTAATCGGTGTCTAATATATTATTCATAGGCTTCTTAATAACAAAATATTCAAAGGAAAATGTTAGAAAACCACCTTATGCTAGCTGCACTCAAATGTTTGCAGAAGTTGTTTTTGTCAGAGTTAGCTTTTCTATTATTTTTCTTTTTTCTCTTTCTTTCTTTCCTTCTTTTTTTTTTTTTTTTGAGAGATAGAGCCTTGTTATGTAGCCCAGACAGTCTCTGAACCCATGAACATTCTGCCTCAGCCTCTTGAGTGCTAGATTATGGGCATGCACCGTCAAACCTGGCTTCTCTGGCTTCTCCTCACTTTTAAATGCAGTTTTATGTTTAGTTTCAACTGCTGCTGCTGGACTTTTAACAGTCTTACCTAACACCTAACTTTCACTAAAGACACTTTGCTGTGTCTAAGACTCTTTACAATGTTGGGGATACTTTAGCAGGTTGTAAAATAATTTTTATGCAGACGGTGGTCCTTGTTTGTTTACTGAATTTTTTCCTCCTTCTCAGCTCCCAGTTAGTTTTCTAGACACAGTTGTGGTTAGAAGCAGCTGTGAGCCTGAGTCACAGTCAATGGAAGGTAGACATAGACTCCTGTAGGATAATGCTCTTGTACACTATAAAGATTTGTCACTCGTGTTGGTTTAATAAAATGCTGATTGGCCAGTAGCAAGGGAGGAAGTATAGGTGGGTGACCAGAGGAGGAGAATTCTGAGAAGAGGAAAGACAAAGACATAGTTGCAAAGCCAAATGCAGAGGAAGCAAGATGAAAATGCTGCACTGAGAAAAGGGACCAAGCCACGTGGCTAAACATAGGTAAGAATTATGGGTTGATATAAGTTGTAAGAGCTAGTTAGTAATAAGCCTGAGAAATAGGCTAAACAGGCTATAGTTAATATAAGCCTCTGTGTGTTTATTTGGAACTGAAAGGCTGTGGGACTGGGCAGGAGAGAAACTTCCATCTACAGTGGACCCTTCTTGTTCTATCCCTAGAATAACCCCCATGAGTGATTCTCCATGCTCTGTATTTCCTTTTCTGCCAGATGAATGCAATAACCTCAGGATTACTGGAAACCACGTGTTCAGTTTCTATTTTCTCCACCTACTAAATGGTAGACCTACACTTGGGTTAGTTTGTTGTTTGTTTCTGACGTGCTGTGGTTTAGGCTAGTGGTTTCAACACACTTGCCCTAAGGAATTCCATTTCTAACTCTCCACTTTAACATAATATATGTAGGTAGGAAGATTTCTAATATAGTAAAGGCTTTTTAAGGCAGTTGTAAATCTGCATTCCCAGTTTTTACTGCCTTTTCTTACTTCTTACTCTGGAATAAGTGACACTGTAAGTTGGGGCTGTTGGTGACAAGGTAGGGTGGGTTATTGGGAGTTTGGAATTTTGTCACAATGGTGTTCTTGTTACATTGCTGCTGTTATGAAAACATCCTGACCAAAAACAATTTAGGTAGAGGTGTGGCATGCATGCCTTTAATCCCAGTATTTGGAAGACAGGGGCAGTCTGGTCTACAAAGTGAGTCATAGGACAAACAAGACAATGTAGAGAGACCCTATCTTAAAAAAAAATATGGAAGAGAAAGAACAAAAGAAAGAAAGAAAAGAATTTAGGGAGGAAAGGATGTGTTTGACTTGTACTCCAGTCATAGAGCATCACTGAGGAGAATCAGGGCAGAAACTCAGTCAGGAACATGAAGCAGAAGTCACAGAGGAATGGTTTATGCTGGTTCATACTTGACTAGTTTTCTTGTACAGCTCAGGACTACTTGCCCAGGGAGTGGTGCTGCCCACCGTGGGCTGAGCCTTCCTATATCAATCAAGACAACCCCACAAAGACCTGTCTGCTAGCCAATCCAATCTAAGCAGTCCTTTCTTTGAGATTCCCTTCTAAACGGTGTCAAGTTGACAATTAAAGCTGACTCAGATACATGACAATTTTAAGTTTTATTGGACACACAAAAAATTGATTTTATAGCACATAGTGTTAAGACAATAAAAGTAAATAAGACATATTCTGTCTTCTGGAAATAGTAATGTGGGAAGTAAGATAAGAACAACAACAAACTTCAAGTTGATGCAACAGTGTTGGATACAGATGGACATAAAAGGAAAAGCTGTTCTAGGGATATAGCTCTATTGGTAGAATGCTTACCTGCATTACTGAAACCCTGGGTTCAATCCTCAGTGCTGAATAAACAGGGCTGGGAATACACATCTATAATCCGAGGACTCAGGAGGCAGAAGCAGGAGGATCAGAAGTTCAAGGTCATCCCTGGCTACACATCCAGTTGAAAGCCAGGCTGAAATATAAGAGACTCTGTCTCGAAATAAGTAAATAAAGGTGGATAGAAAAGTTAATAAATGAGTATTTAATTTCTTAGTGTTGCTGTGACTAAGTTGCTTAAAACAACAGAAATTTATTCTCTCACTGTCCTGGAGACTAGCAGGCAAGATCAGTGTGCTGGCAGGGTAGTGTTGTCTGTAGAAACCCCAGGGAAGCATCCTTACCTTTTCCAGATTCCAGGAGCTGCTAGCAGTCCCGCCATTGCTGCTAGCGGTCCTGCCATTCGTTGGTAGATACACCCACTCCAGTTTCTGCTGCTACCTCCATACGGCCTTCTCTTCTGTGTGTGCACCTGAAATTATTCCCCTTCCTTACAAGGATACTGGTTATATTTAATTTAGTGGCCACTGTACTCGTCTATGGTCTCATCTTAATTTGATTTCCATCTGAAATGACCCCTTTCAAAATAAGGTCGCCTTCACAGGTCCCAGGTGGGTGTGAATTTGGAGGGAACACGCTTCAACTTACTATGGGTGTCAGCCTTAGGGAAGACGATGCTAAGCTGCATCTTGAAGGGTAAAGGAAAATGAAGAAGGAACAAGACCCCTCTTTACCTAAGTGTGGGGCCATACTGGAAAGCAGATTGAAAATGTCTTTTCACAAGAACTTTCAATGTGCTATTCATGTCACCAAAGCTCAAATTCAACTCCAAACCTTTGTCTTTTCACTATAAGAAGGTATCCTTCATGTGTCTGATCCTGGACATCCTACTTTGTTCTCAGCTCTGAGATTTTTCAGAGCCATGCCCTAAATATATTTCACACTAACACATCCTGTTGCAGGGCTCTCCCTGTCTTCCCAACCTTGCTCCCCTTTGGCCTGATTCCAATTGTGAACATGGAACACCTGGAGACTTTCTCATTCTTTTTTCCTCTGGTTTGGGTGAGGTGGGAACCCCCTCTGTGTGCTGTGATGACCATTAATGAATAAAGAAACCGCCTTGGCCTGTTGATTGGGCCGAACTTAGGTAGGTGGGGAGGACTGGACTGAATGCTGGGAGAAAGAGGGCGGAGTCAGAGGGAGATGCCAAGGGTCCACTGCTGGAGATAGATGTGCTGAAACTTTGCTGGTAGGTCAGAACCTCGTGGTGATGTACAGTCAATGGAGATGGGTTAAATTAAGATGTAAGAGTTAGCCAATAAGAAGTTAAAGCGAATGGGCCAAGCAGTGTTTTAATTAATACAGTTTCTGTGTGGTTATTTCGGGTCTAAGCTAGCTGGGCGGCCGGGACTAACAAGTGGCCTTCCTCTCCTCCAGTATTTGGGGGCTAGATATATTCTCACTCATAAAGAAGTATGAAGGATCACTGCTTTAGTCTCAGAATTGAGTTTATTCATTCAGTCAGATCATTCACTCCACAAGCTTTGGAGTATCAACAGTATGTAAAACTCTGTGCTAGCTTGCTGTGAGCAAGTTGAGCAGGTAATTACAGTATTAGCCCTGTCCTTAAGAAATCTATAGCCTGGGCTGGAGAGATGGCTCAGTGGTTAAGAGCAATGCCTTGCTCTTCCTAATGGTCCTGAGTTCAATTCCCGGCAACCACATGGTGGCTCACAACCATCTGTAATCAGGCATACACACAGAATATTGTATACATAATAAATAAATATTTTTAAAAAAAGAAATCTATAGCCTGCGAGGGAAAATGAAGCCTAACCCTAACCCAGGAGACCATAGAATCCACAGCAAAAGAGGTCCTGTCCCAAAAGACAGTTCAACTGCTGCTACCTGACTCTTCAGAAATGGTTGCAAAGTTAAATAAAAAGGTTTACACATTATTTAGGCAGAAAGAATTAAGTCTGACCCTAACCTATTTTTTTTTTTTTTTTTTTTGGTTTTTCGAGACAGGGTTTCTCTGTGGTTTTGGAGCCTGTCCTGGAACTAGCTCTTGTAGACCAGGCTGGTCTTGAACTCACAAAGATCCGCCTGCCTCTGCCTCCCAAGTGCTGGGATTAAAGGCGTGCGCCACCACCGCCCGGTGACCCTAAACTATCTTAAAGTTGGGCTCTGGATTCTTTGTTTGCAAGCCTTTTACTTCCTGTCTGCTTTGGAATTCGGGGCTTTGTGCTGTTATCTGAGTCACCTCCACTTGCTTCCCTGATTCCCATTTGTACCCTAGGGTTGGAGTGATGATGTTTGACTTCCTGGGAGCAAGCATGTCTCAGATGAGGCCCTAGGAACTTTCTTGGATCCCTCAGAGTTTCTTGCTAATAGTTTGAGGGTCTTTGGAGGGGCATAGACATCGAGACAAGTGTTGGCAAGATCTTGTGAGTGTGTGTGTGTGTGTGTGTGTTTATTGTCGCCACGGCCTGATGCATGCCGAAGGCACACTCTACCACCAAGCTGCAAGCTCATCCTCTCCTGCAGGCTCCTTCTCTTTCTTCCAAACTACTGCAACCGCTTTGCATGCTGTTCTCACCTCATGAAACTCATGAGGAATCCGACATCATCACCTCAGCATTGAGCTCACGCACACTGAGGAGCCCTGGAGGACAGATGGGAGAGGAATTTGAAGGCTCCATGAATTCTCCGTGCTCTCTTAGCCATCATGGTTCAAACGTTAGCTCAACGCTTTGGCAAAATGTTGCCCACCTGTAGTGTTGGGTTAGGGAAGTACTCTAAGTAAGAGGTTTGAACTAACAAGTCGTCACGCATTCCTTTTGAGTTAAGTCAAGGATTTTATGATTGCTTTAAATATAAATTCTCCTCTAGACTGAGCACCCATCAGAAGTTCCGTCCAAGCACCTGAGGCCATCTTCACAGTGGTGGTTGGAAACAGAACTGCTAAGTTTGATATATCACTTGTTTAGGATAATTCAGGTCTCCTATGTATTCTTTTAAAAAAAAATTCAGCTGATAGGTTTGATCACTTTTCATGGTGGCCAGGTATGAGCTTTGTTTTCATTTTAGCGTTATAGCTCTAATATCCTAGAAGCATCCACAGGTCTAAACAAACCAGCATGCTTGGGCACCCTCTACTACAGAGCCCCAGCGTCATTTTTCTTTATTTCACTCAGAACCCCGTCCTCTGCAGCTACACCCACGTGACCAAGACCCACAAAGGCTGAATGGAACCATCGATTATTCTCATCCAACCTGCTGTGGCTAACTACGTAGGGACAGCCCCTAAACCTATAGCTTGGCTGTAACTTTCTCTGGAGAGCCTTAATATTTTGATCTTACCGTTCCTTGTTTTTAAGAATGATTGCTTTTGGGGGGGGGGTGAATCATCACTTCTCTTTTGCCCTATTACTTTCACAGAGACAAGACTACGAGCCTGAAACAACTCTCCTAGAAACACTATTTTATGCCAGGATTTGAGATGCCAAAAATACTGGGCCCCATGACAAGAAATTCTAGTTTCAGTATTAACAAAACAAGGACTCGTTTTTTAATCTTATTTATTCTTGCGTTCAGAGCAGAATGACAATTTCATCCACGTCTTTACACACATCTCAATTTGTAGATTTTTTTGGGGGGTACTTATTTCACTTCCTTAATTGGATGCAAGTATGCAGCTGATGATTTATGGATCTCCAGCTGTGCCAAGCATCATTTTAAATGCGCACAGCTGCTCGGCAGTAGTTTAACTTGGCAGATAGCATTAAACCTTTGAATTGTGTCATTTATTTGTGTATGCATACAATAGCCTCCTTGTGCAGGTTCCTCAAAAATTCTCGCAGGAATAAATCAGAGAGTGATTTATTCTCCTGGAAGACTGTCAGGACTTCTAGGATGAAGCGTGAGATAGCACTCCCTGGCATTGAGAGCTTCCCCGGGGAGTCACAGAGACAGGGTAAAGTGGATCAGGGTTCACAGAGCGAGAGGTAGGGAGCTTGTAGTTGGGAGCTCCGGTTCCAACGGTCATTTGAAGAGTGTAGGACAGGTTGCTGCTGACAACACTCTCTCTTTTCTCTTGACACATCTCAGGGAAGCAGCTAGGAGGGGCGCGGGTGATCTAATACAAGTCTCGGCAGGCATAAATAACTCAAGACGCTCCGCTGACAACAACAGAAACCCGCTGGCAGCATTCACAGTAGTTAACAACGCTATCTTCAGCCTCAAAGGGCCCTGAGATTTGTCACTGTGGTCCTTTGTAGTCAAGTACGGTACTGTTGACACTGTGGTAATTCCTGTACGAAAGTGTGGCTGAAAATATCTGAGCGTGACAGATGCTACGGTCTTTCTGCAGAGAGCAGTGGAAAAAATCTTTTTTTGGTTTGTGTCTGTCGGCCTCCCAGGCCATAGTCTACCTTGTCACAAAGTCACTGTGTGTCTGCTCTAGAAGGCCCTGCTATTCTGGTTACTACCTCTCGCCTCCAGACTTGAATCTTTCTCCTTTGGGATCATATGAAGATCTTACTTATTGTCACCCATGCCTGTCCTGTGACTTGTGAGAGGATCACTTTGTAGTGGACACCTGTGCTCCCCAGGGGCTCAATGATGGTTTTATTTTTCTGCTTGAATGACTGGACACTTTTTCACTGGAACGATCAGAGGTTGGATGGATCCTCACCACTTCCGTTTTGCTTGTCCTGGAAAAGAGAAAAACAGAGGTAATATTTTGGAGTATGACTCTCTTGTAGGAGATCAGGTCAAACATTATAAAGTCTTTTGCCTTAAAATTGGTTTCTAACTCTGAAGGAGAAAAGAAAGAAGGTCAAATGTTACCATAGCGGCTCATGTCCAAAAAGATACTTTTCAGGCTTAAAATTCCCAGAGGTCATCTCTGAACCCTGATAATGGGTTTCCCCAAGCCACTGCAAACATTTCAGAGAGCTTTCCTATGCTGGCTCTTCAGGTGGCTCATTTGAGGCAGCTGCTGGATCAGGGCAGGGAACCAAGCTGTTAAATATCATAGAGAAAGCCAACTGCTGTTTGGCAGTTGGTCACTGTCTTGGTCAGGGTTTCTATTGCTGTGATGAAGCACTGTGACTACACGCAGTGTGGAGAAGAAAGAGTCTATTTTGGTTTACAACTCTTTGGTCGCACCCCATCGCTGAGGGAAGGCAGGGCAAGACCTCAAGGCCGGGAGCTGGAGCCGAAGCAAAGGCGCTGGAGGAATGCTGCTTCCTGGCTTGCTCACTCACGGCTCGCAGCCGGGCTACGCAACTACAGAAAATAAGTTCAGTTGAAAGCAAAAGTAAGCTTGACAGAATCGGTGCTGTTCTAGAAGAGACTTTCTTTCCTTTTCCCTTCCAGTACTGGAAATTGAACCCTGCACCTGTCGTATGTGAAGCAAGTGCTCTGTGTCTGAGCTGTAACCATATGGGCAGGGTGGCTGCCTGGCCTGTCTGCTCCAGAGGATGCAGCAGAAGGCACCATCTTGGAAGCAGTCACCAGATCTGTTGGTATCTTGAACCTGGATTTCCCAGCCCCCTAAACAATGAGAAATAAATTTCTTTACTCTACAAATGAGTAATTTAAACTTAGTTATCTTTTGTAATAGCAGCACAAGTAGCCTGAGTGACATTTAAACATATTGTGGCATTTAAAGCTACAAACCATTTTCAGAGTATTAAAAGAACTTGAGGCTAATTTTTATCTCACATTATTTTTTTAAGGTTTCATATGTCTTTATTAATGATATATACTTAGATATATTCACAGGCAAGGATACATTAGCAGATTATCTCTGCCTGCAAATGTGAAATTTTTTTAAATACAAACTGGAAGTATTTTTTTCTAGTAGTTTTCTTTTTTCTTATTTTTTTTATTACTTTATAAATAATACCATTAAAAATGTCCACTTCCTCCCCTCCTCCCACATCCTTCCCGCTCCCCCCTCCCTCTCCCTCCCCCTTCTGTCCTAAGAGAGGGCAGGGTTCCCTGCCCTGTGGGAAGTCCAAGGCCCTCCCCCTTCCATCCAGGCTTAGGAAGGTGTGCATCCAAATAGACTAGGATCCCAAAAAGCCAGTACATGCAGTAGAGACAAATCCCAGTGCCATTATCATTGGCTTCTCAGTGTGCCTCAATTGTGAGCCACATTCAGAGGGTCCAGTTTGATCCCATGCTCGTTCAGTCCCAGTCCAGCTGGATTTGGTGAGCCCCCATAAGCTCAGGCACACTGTCTCAGTGGGCGGACCAACCCCTCATGGTCCTGATTTCCTTGCTCATCTTCTCCCTCCTTCTCCTCTTCAACTGGACCTTATTTTGAATGTGGTACATACAGGAAACTGCATTTCCCAATATAAGTGCCATCCCATGTTGTCTTAGCATTTAAAAACATTAAAAAGTCAGAAATATGGCTAATCTGTTAGCATGTAATCATATGACCCAAAGGAAGAACAAAACCAGTTGAGTTCAAGTCTTTTCTGTGAAGAATTTAGTTAAACTTGAGACAAGTGGTTTGCTGATAGTCAAAGATAACCTTGAACTTCTGATTCTCCTGTTTCTTCCCCGTGTTCTGGGGTTGCAGGTTTGTACCATTATGTCCAGGTTATGTGGCAATGGGAATGAAACCGATGGGTTCATGAATACCAGGCAGGCGTTCTGTCAACTGGGGTCAGTCCCTAACCCCGATAGCTTTTAACTTAAGACTGGAATTGGAATTCTGGGCTCTGTAGCTGTTTATTTGTTATTCTACGTCATATTGTCTTGTGCAATAGGCTTCTTGGCTTTGTTGTAAGAAAATGTGAAAGTTAACACTTGTCATGAATCAAGGGACACCATAAATATTTCCCGGGTTTGCACAATGCTCAGGGGTTCACATGCCCTTAGATGCTCAAGAGGCCTCCCATGCTCTTGGATGCTCAGGGGGCCTTCCATGCTTTTGGATACTCAAGG